>NC_039362.1:49684737-49763585 GCF_003573695.1 Papaver somniferum | reverse complement strand
TATATAAATCATATTTTGTCTCATACTTAAAAGGAAAAGGAATATTTTTAATTAATAATATTATTATTAATTAATTATTGTTTAAAATATTATTTTATATTAAATCATTATTCAATTTTATACTTACTTAAAATATCAAATTTAGAAACATTATTATTTGAATATTTTATTATAAAATCTATTTTTAAAATATATTAATTTAATTTTAAATCATATTTAAAAATAAAAAATAACTTTTTGCTAATAAATACTAGTGTCAATAATACAAAATATGTATTTTTATTGACATTATCCAATTAAAAATATTAATTTGATTATAACAAATGAAATTACTTTAATATTATTTTGAATTTTTGAAGCATTACTTTAACTTAATAGTATTTTATATAATTTTTGGTAAATAATTTTATTTTACTAATTTTTTTGTATTATTTTCTTTTATAAAAAACTGAGTAATTGTTCATAAATTCTAAACAAAAAGAATTAAACTTTTACAAAGTTTTTAGTTGGCATCCGAGCGACTAGCTGGGCACCAACCCCTTTTTGAATAACAACACCCAATTTATGAAAAATAAAACTATCTAGACCACTATTAGGATCATGACTAACTAAACAATTCTTCCAATGCTTAAAAACATACAGTCTCTTCACTGAGTTCCCCTAAGGTAGTGAAAGCTAAAACACCGAAACCATAACCATGCAAAACACATTCCTTCAAATATTTAGTACGTTCACGTGCTAAATATTTAGCCGCCCTGTGATGAAAGAACGAACTCCATCACCAGTAAAGGGTGAGACACCTGTGACATCCATACACACATCTTGGCTATTTTACCATTTGAGAACAAGGATGTCCGCTGGACGTAAATCCTTATTTGTATCTGATGAAAAACCCAGAGAAACTTTTTTGCGCGCAGGAACACCAACTTTGTAGCAAATATTCGCAAATTTACCTAAAATTAATAAAAGATAATTTTTTAAAAAAACTCAGTGATTTTCGAAATAAAGTTACTATGAAATCAAATTTAAACAAATAAATATACAAAAAATATAAATATAATCAATTTCATTCGTAAACATGCCAAACACAAAAATTTAAAGGGATGGAATTCATTTTCTACGTAGTTTGAATTCCAGGTAGTTGGAACTCCCTAGAATTCAAACTCCATCTGTGCCAAACAGACCCTAAGAGAACTTTACAGCCATGAAACGACTTGAGATGGATATTGAACTGGACATACATTTCTTCCGGTATTTGCCAAATAACCGGTTTTAACGTGTATTCTTATTTTAGGTGCGCATCCTATAAAAACATAAAAAATAACAGATCAACATATAATAGAATTTCATTAAATTAGTTCGTGAAAAATTAATAACTCCGCCAAGATAATAATTTTTGTCAGTCCCGATTTGGACCAGTGTGCTAAATTAATAACTATTAAAGGGCCCATGTCCATGGATGTGCGGTCCAAAACGGAAATCTTTTCGGTTTTCCCTTTTCCATGTATATAAAGTATATTGTACCCATGTAACCAGAGAACTCTCTTATCAATAGAATTCCTCTCTTTTTTTTGCCTCTTTCTTTTTTCCTGTTTATCTACTGCAACACGTTATTAAGCACGAGCTCTAATCCAACAACAATGGATTTTTTTCTTTTGGGTTCAAATTAAATCAATCAATACTATCTTGGGAAGCTCCATTATAATCAGGATCTTTTTTTCTTCGGTTTATCATTGAATCACGGATGCCATCTCAACAAGCTCCATATTCATAACTGGTTCTACACTTCTAGATTTGGTAATGAATTATTTTTTTTATTTGGTCCTCATCGACTCAAACACGAGATCTACCTCCTTCCTGATAATCAAGTACCATATCTCAAGGCTACATATGTCACAAAGAAACCCTAGTTTTTTTCCGCTGATAATGCGAAATGTCAATCATATTTGTCCGTGTGTCCGTTTGGCATCGATTGTACTGTTTTATGCCAATCTTTGTTTTGTCTGCCATATTTTGATTTTCTTTTTAATTAAATCTTTGATAGGTAGACATGATGTATGTTATATGCTATTGTTAATCAAACAACCTAAATTGTCGAACACCAAAACGGATACCTGCTATTAACTCAGAATGAGCTCTCCCCTTTCTCCTCCCTCTCCCCCGATCTCTCCCTCCTGTCGGCCAAAACTAGCAGTTTTTCTTGTCCTCTTCCCTCAACGGCTAGTTTCAACGATCTTTTCTCACCGGATTTTCTACCGGAATGTTCAAATCCTCCAGCAAATGCTAAGTTCTATCATCTCCTAAGCTCTAATGGCTAATTCAAATCATCTGAGTCAGTGTCACTGCAATTGCATCTATCACGCACACCACACTTATCACAATATCACTGAAAAAGAAGAGATGAGACTAATCTCACAAATCACACACACCACACACAACACCCAAATCACTAATTACTCTAGTCTGGAAGCTAGATTTTCCCCTTCCAAGAAGAATTCTCAACAAAATTTCAATACCAACTTCACTACCAAGGAACATTTCCCAGAAGTTAACTCTAATAAAGAAAGATTAAGAATTTGTTTCAACTTTAAGGAGCCTAAAATATTTCCTCTCCAGCAAATCAAGCATCGATTTTCAAATGTTTACTTCAATTTCAGTTCCTCTAATGCCAAGCATCCTGACACTGTGCTATCTGATGAAAGCTTGCACACAAGTAATGAATCTCAGAAGCAAACTCTCGGCAACAACATCAACAATTTCAACATTCAGTTGGTCCTCTACTCAACTCATGGTCATCAATCTCACTACAATTGCAGTCTATATCAATCTTCTCAATACTCTCTGAGGAAGTTAGGCTACAAGCTTAAATGGGTGAGACTCTTGGATACTTCTGCTCTTCATTTTGGTATGTACCTCTCCTTTAGCTCTCTGCATCTCTCTTGCTATGGTTTGATATATTCTCTAAGTGACTCTCATCCTCAAAGTCTAAGTGACCTACAATCTCAACATCTAAGTGACTTTATTTCAAAATCCACCTACCTCTTTAGACATGTTAGTTTTGTCAGAAATGTCTATAGGATTATCTGCAATTCCATTCTTGGAAAGCTATACACTAATCCCCTATGCAATAATAATGCTAGCATGCTCAAAATTCTCATAATAAAACCCAGAAAACCATCATTAATTTTAAACGTCACTTGTCTGTTTAACAACAAAATAGTCATCTGTACCAAAATAACTATTACCCAAAATGAAATGCTAGTTCAATGCAGTCTAGTTACCACTCACTTCTATCAGAATATTGCTTTGAATCCTACCTGTTTAGTTAGCTCTTGCACCCCCAGATGCACTTGTATCTTTCACTGCAGTTGTTGGTGTAGTGGTCTTTGGCATTGGTGCAGAGAAATTAGGTGCAGGAGAGCTAGATGCTGGAACAGGAAAAGGTTCATCTGCTGGAACCTCATGAGGATGAGTAAATTCTCCAAGGCTTGTTTTAGAAATTTTGGCAACATCTGCAGCCATTTGTCGTATCTCTGGAGCCAGCATAAACAGGTTAGGGAAGATTACTGCCTCATTTGGGAGAGTGATGGCATCATTTTCATGGATCTGGGCTTTGATATCCTCAGGAACTGGAGATTTAAATAAACCTTGTCGAGCACCTCCACAAACTATCCGTTGATCCCCCACCAAAACAACCCCCTCATTGACTACAAATCGGCCTCGACGAGGATGAAGAGCATACAACACCCACCCATCCTTGACTCTCATCATCCCTGGTCGTTTCGTGCCTGTTGCATGAGGATGTGCAGGTTCATTCTGTTGATTCTAAAATGCATTCCCAGTTACTGCCTGCACTTCTCCTCCATCTCCAGACCCCTCACCTGCAACCGCAACTTCAGAGTCACTACCAAGAGCAACTCTTTGCTCACTCCCCTGCAAACTGCCTCCAAGTCTTGCTGGAGGAACTATGATCCCACTAACTGCATCAACCTAGCAGAATGGTGGAAAATCAATTTACCCAACATCAGATGCTTTCTAGTCAAAAACAACGTACTTGCTTACAAACATCTCTTTAGAACATCAATAATTAACAACATTCTCTTGAAAATCATAGATTATTACCTGGTCTTTGGGCAGACTCAGCCTAGGCTTCTTCAGTCTCTCTTGAATTCCATCTGGATTCTCATAATCACGCCCTTTATCACTGGTATCCAAATTCTGGTTCATCTTCAGAATTTTTCTCCACACGGAAAAAATGTAAATTTGCTGGGTTATGCTCTGGAAAAACGAACTGAGAAACTGAAAAAACTTCTGATTTTCTTGTTTTTATCTTCGCTGAAAAGAGCAACAGCCTCCACATCACAACCGTTAATCATCTCTTATGGAACTCTGATCGAATGTCCTAGAGATTGGTAGTACTTGATTTTACAAAGTGGCAAGCCTACTGGCTACTTACCTTTGCCTAACAAAAGTAACCAATTTTTGCTGGCTCATGCGAAGCAGCAAACACTTGGCAGTTATAAAACTACCACAAATTCGGGTCGGAGCTTGGATATTGTTCAATGGCCTCTACCCGCGAGAATTGATCCACCAGAGGATCCATCTCAAAGTGACTTGATTTTACTTATAACTCCGAGTCAGATGATTAAGCATCACATTCTGCTTCAGACTCAATCTGAGTCATATTATACTTGGACTACCTCTATTTGCACTTTAGTCGAGCCCATTATTGCCTGGTGGCAGATTCACAATATTTCAAAAGGCATGGTAAAGGAACTCAGTAACAAGGTAAACTTCCTTTCCGCTAATTCTGATACCACTAACGCCTTAATGTCCAGTGATATGAATTATGACAGGTTGCTCTCCAAAGTGCCATTAGCCATGGTCGACCAAGTCAACAAGCGATTAGCTGGCCACACCTATAACAAGTACATAAATCTTAGATTCTCCACTTCTATTGTTATCCACTTCAGTTACGACAAGGCTCCATGGAATCCCGTGATTTTTTTTTTCAAATTAAAGTTAGTCATATCAACATCATCCTCACTGTCCTATACTTCACTCTTTCTACCCCAAGTGAACATAACCCTCACACCTTCTTACTTCTATGGACTCATAAACTCAGAGTAATGGCCTCCTCCTCCAACTCTAACCCATCATCCATTAAAAACCTGGTAAAGAAAATGAACACAGCCTTAACCATTCCTGAGGACCTGTTTCCAAAAGTTTTTATCAACTCTGAGAACATCAAAACCAAGCATGTGCAAGATTGGAAAGGATGTTTCATCAGAAAACTATGCAGTAATATTTGCTTCCAAACTTCGAGGGTTAGCAACTTCATCAACGCTCACTGGGAAATGATCAGCAGAATTGAGGTTGAAATCTGGAATAAAAGAAGAAATTTCTACATTCTCAGAGCTACTAATGAAGAAGACTATTCAACATTGAGGAATGAAGGTACTAGAGGGGTGTTTGATAAGCTGATGGTCCTTGTGGGTGTACCTGAAGAAGGCCCTGAACTCATTGATGAAGAACTTTTCTCTCAGGTTATGATCTGGCTGCTAGTCAAGAGAATCCTTACCCACATAATTCCATACATACCAAACATCATAAAACCAATTGGTGTGTACCAAGGTTCAAAAAAACCTTATGGTATAAACATATTTGAAAAAAATGTGGAAGAAAAAGTTACAGTCAATGTAACTAGATCTCTCAAATTTGGAATAGAAGCTTTTGAAACACCTACTCTATCTCACTAGTTGGAATGTGCTTATGCTCTTAATGGCATCAAATTCTGCAAAATCTGTAGAATCCTTGATCACCCTATCCCTCCATGCCCATCTCCTCCAAATCAAAACAATCCTGATTACCATCATTTACCAACCCCCCAACCAGCACCTACACCTATAACTCCTAGACAAAAAATGGTTCAAGTTGGAAAGGCTATCATCCACATACACTATTCTGATGCAGATGGTGCTGCTGTGTTGGAAGCAAAAATGAAAATTTCTAAAAGGTTGGAGCTTGAAAAGTCAATAGCAAACATTGCCTCCACTTCAAACAATCACATCATCTTTGGAGCTCAACCCTCTACTACTGAAACTCAAGATTCCCCACACCCAGATGTCTTAGCTTGTCAAATTAGAAACAAAAGATTAGACTTGGCAAAAAATATAGCTGGCTACTACAAGATAAATCTTTCTAAGTGGAAAGCTGCTGCTAGAACTACTCCCAACAACAACAACATCTTAAGCAAAAATGATGAGGAAACTACTACTGCTGACCTAGCTGCTACTGAGCAATTCTTCCCAGTCATCAATACCCCCAAATACTTTCCCTCTCATCCCCTACCTACTTTGTCTCATATCAAAGCAAATATGGAAGCTGAGGCAATTAAAAATAAAAAAGCTGCTTGGAAGGCAAAGAAAAAGGATCACACTTTTGAGAATCTTGATGATATCTCTCTCAATTCCTCTTCTAGCTCCTATACTGACTCCAAGAGAAAGAAGGTTGTTCCAAATGAAGATAATGTTGCCAAAACAACATGGATTTGACAATTGCAAAAAGATACAAGGACCAGACTGACTTTACTTAGGAGCAAATAGTCAATCCCCACAACCTCATGGATAATGGCACCATGGATTGCTCTGCTGCTGGAACAAGGGTATGTAATCTCAACCTTGACTATTACTACCATTGCTTAAAGTTTTGTTATACTTTATCTCCTGTGCATCCTCAGCTTCATAAGCATTATGATAGTACTACTAGGAGGCATCTCTCAAAGTATCCAGCAGTGTCATATTTTTGGCAATTCTTCACTTCCTTAGCTTGGAATTGTCAGGGATTAGGCACTAGAGATGCTAAAACATACCTCAATGACATGCTCAATAAACTAAATCCTGACATCATATTTTTGTCTGAAACTAGACAAAAGTATGATAAACTCAAGAAAACTATGCATGATTTAGGGGTCAACAATTTCTGGTATGTTAATCCAGGTGGGGTAAGTGGCGCTGCTTGTGGTTTATCCTTGATATGTAAAATAAATATAGCCCTGGAAGTCCTAGATTGCTCTATAAACCATATCAATGCTATAATCAGAATTACCAATAGCCCCCCTTGGTTATTTACAGGTTACTATGGTAATCCCTATGATACTCAATCCAAGTTAAAAGCTTGGAAAATCCTGGAGCAATCTGCTATCTCCAATAAATTACCATGGCTGGTTATTGGGGATTTCAACTTCATTCTCCATGATATAGAAAAGTTAAGTACCCATCCCATAGATGCTAATGAAGCTTCTATTTTCAATGAAAAGATACAAAACTTGGATCTCATTGATCTTGGATTTTCTGGTTGCCCTTTCACTTGGTCAAACAAAAGAAAAGGCCATGCTCTAACTGAACAAAGAATGGACAGAGTTCTAGCTAATGATAATTGGCTTGACATCTATCCAAATACCACTATTACTAATATGCTAGCCATTGGCTCTGATCATCACCCCATCTTATTAAATTCTAATCCTCACTGGAAGAATGGTAAGATGTCATTCAAATTTTTCGGCCCATGGTTAGATCATGCTGAATGCAGAAAAATCATTGTTGAATGTTGGAAAAAGGTCACTCCTGGTTCAAGTGCTTTCTCTATTGCCAGAAAACTTAAAGACATTAAATTACAAATCAGAGTTTGGAACAAGGAAGTTCATGGAAACATTAAAACCAATATTGAAGAATGCAAGCAACACTTAACTTGGATGCATACTCACTACTTCAGAGCTGACAGAGGGCAGGCCCTAGATGATGCTAGAAAGCAGCTCAAAAACCGGCAAGACATAGAAGAAAAATTCTGGAAAACTAACAGCAGGGATCAACTCATCAAGCTGGGAGATCAGAACACAAGTTACTTTCACAGAGCCACTAAAAATAAAGCAAGAAGCAATAAAATATAATCTATTCAAAATGAAGAAGGCAACTGGATTACTGAGTATCAAGAGGTCAAAGACTGCTTCACCAATCACTTCTCTCAAATGGCTACTGCTGAAACTACAAGCCCCTCTTCTGAAATCATCAACCTTATCCCCCTAGCCATAACTCCTGAACACAACACAATTCTCAACAGAAAACCTAAACCTGAAGAAATTAAAGCCATCTTATTTAGTATGGCTAATGACAAATCTCCAGGACTAGATGGATTCCCACCAAATTTCTTCAAACTCAACTGGGATATCATTGGTAATGATATTGTCTCTATGGTTCAACATTTCTTCCTCTCTGATCACCTTCTAAAGGAGATGAATGCCACCTTTATATCTCTCATCCCCAAAGTGGATAACCCAACTTCCCCTAGTCATTTTAGACCAATCAGTATCTGTAACACCACATACAAAATCATATTTAAACTCCTAGCCCAGAGAATGAATCCCTTCCTAACCAAAATCATCTCTCCTTACTAATCTGCTTTCATTCCTGGAAGGAAAAATTCTGACAACATAGCTATTGCTCATGAAATTATACATACCATGAGGTCTAAAAGAGGAAAAAAAGACAACTCTGGTACAATGGGAATAAAGATTGATATCGCAAAAGCTTTTGATATAGTGGACTGGGGTTTCTTACTGACCATTATGAAGCAAATTGGTTTTGATGAAAAGTGGTGCAACATGATTTATCAATGTATATCAACCTCCACATCAGTTGTCCTCATCAATGGTTCACCTGACAAATTTTTCAAACCCTCTAGAGGTATAAGGCAAGGAGATCCCCTATCTCTCTATCTTTTCTTATTTTGCATGGAATCTCTATCAAGGACTCTTCTGCATGCTCAGGAGATGGGTATCATCAATGAAATAAAGATCTGCAAAGCAGTACCTCCTATCAGCCACCTCCTATTTGCATATGATTGCATGATATTCTATAAAGAAAACACTATTGAAGATCAAAATATAATGAATCTCCTGCAGCTATTTGGCAGTACATCTGGGAAACTAATCAACTTTCATAAATCTGGAGTCTTCTTTAGAAAAAACACTCATCCAGACCTAATTCCTCAAATCAGCAATTCTATGGGAGTTCAAGTGCTTCAGTTAGATGACAAATACCTAGGATCTCCTCTATTCACTCGTAGAAGCAAAATCATTTTTTTCAAACCTGGGGTAGAAAAACTGAAGCCGAGACTTACTGGATGGAAACATACACCTTTAAATCCTGCTGGCAGAAAGGTAATCATCAAATATGTGACATCCTCAGCTTATATTTATCAAATGAACTGCTTTAAGGTCCCTAACAAAACCCGCAAAGACATTAACAACCTACAAAGAGATTTCTTCTGGGGAAAGAATGTAGAAAATCCTTCTGGTTATTATCCTAAATCCTGGACAGCAGTGTGCAAGCCAAAAGAAAAGGGAGTTCTAGGATTCATGAACATGGAACTCTTCAACAGCTCAATAATAACAAAAATTGGATGGAGACTTGAGCAGGATAAGGACTCTCTATGGTACAAACTCATGGATGCCAAATATTTCTTAGGCATAAATGTTCTTAGCATGAATACTAAATCAAAGGATGGGGATTCATGGATATGGAAAGGAATTCTGGAAGGCATAAGCAACATACAACAACACTTCTCTTGGAGGATTGGTAATGGTAGAAAGATCAAGATCTGGGAAGATATATGGATCCCAAACACTAACTCAAGACTTCAAAAACCCCAGAACTGTCCACAGTACATTGACAAGCTTGAAGCTTTGATACTTCCAGATGGCAATTGGGATGAAGATCAAGTCTCTACCTACTTCAGCATGGAGGAGGCTGTTGTGATCATTACACTGCAGACACACCCAAATGAAGAAGACAGAATTATATGGAATCTCAATGACACAGGAGTGTTCTCAGTCAAGGAGCTGTACAAGGCAAAAATTGATCATCTTTACAGAAATGAAATACTAACTGGTAATTGGGAAGCCATTGGAACATGGATGTGGCCTCAGTTATCAAAATCTTTATCTGTAAATGTGCACATGGAATCCTTCTCACAAATGCCAAACAGCTAGCATCTTGCATTACATCAATCCATTATGCATTGTCTGCAACAGTGGGCAAGAAGAAACCATGTCTCATTTGTTTCTAAATTGTCCTACTGCTACTTTGGTGTGGCAGGAAATTCTTGGCACCTCTCATACTCTCTCTGATAACAATACCATCTTTATTGATTGGTTAAACTCCTGGTTCCATGCTAGAAACACTAGTTCTGCCTGCAACATTTATGCTACCACTTGTTGGTATCGATGGAAAGAAAGATGTGATCTCATTTTCAAACAAATTCAGCCTAATGTGGGAGTTATTACTCTCAATGCCAGATCATATAATGAACGACTTCCCTCTTTTACCTGAGGAAGCGGATCCTACCTTACAACCAGTCAATATTTCTTACAATTGGAATGCAAAAGTAGGATTTGGGAAGCATATCAATATGTGCACACTACAAGATCATGAGAATTCTTTATATTACACTGCACTAACAATGACAGATTTTGCAGGAAACACCATTGGCGCTAGAGGACATCCAGGACTCTATGGAGAAGGGGGAGCCACAGGAGGGGCATACCTATCTTTCCAGTGGGCCAAAGAAATTCAGCATACAAACATTGCAATATTTGTTGAATCAATGGACATTCTAGATCGCTTTAAGTTACTCTACCATGAAGCTGCTCAAGGAAGATTTCATCTTAATTTCTATGAAAGAAGAAACAGTCAAGAAGGCAACAGTAGAAATATGGTCATAAACCCCATATCTTTTGTTTTACTGAATCTTAGCATCATCCATCGCAGTCGAAATATGAATGCTTTTAACTTAGCTCTTTCTTGTAAGAACAATATTGGCAGGCTGAGTGGTGCATCCACATCCACTGCCAATGCCAAAACACCACTCTTGTACTGCTCCTAGTGCCTTTCTAGGCCTAAGCTTTTCCTATTAAAAAAATATGCTATTATTAATCTATGTATTATGTATAATAATTGATACTATCCATGTGGCTCTTTATTCTGTGTATGTTTTGCTAGTTAATTTGGGCGATTTTGTATATAGTTGATTAATCATGAAGATGCTTGATTTTGTACTGCTTGGTATACATGGTTATATGTCTTATGTAATTTTTTTTTGCATCTCCATATAATAGTTGTTCTTTATTTGATTGATGATAGATATACCTATTAGTCCTTCTTTTTTTTATGAATAAGTTTTGTCATATTATCAAATGGATGCACATGTTTGTATGATATGTTATGAAATTGATGTCTATATTACACCATGACTATTTAGTACCCATGATGTATGTTTACTGAAAAAAAATAAATTAATCCCATGGTTGATTAACACAAATTTTGTCTGCTACTTTTTTCTTCTTGTTGTTGTGTGTTTCAAAATTTGGAATGCGTTATAAAATCTTGGGATTGTTTTGTCATCCCTCTTCACATGTACGGTTAAGCCCTCTGAAAAATAAAAAAAATTGTTTAACTCGCCCCCGTGTATTCATGTTTCCTTTATGTTATTTTAATTTATTATATTGTATTGATGTCATCATTCAAGCTGTCGTATTCCCTATTTAGGTTTAGATTTTGTTGTCCATGCCTTTGTCTATGCTTTAATAATTTTTATAAACTTGATTGATTTGACTGTGTATGTACTATTCTGTCGAATTTGTTGGCGATCTCGTCCGAGGAGGAAGAAAATATGTTGAAGTAGGAAAATAAACCCGTCTGTTCACGATCTTCTGTGAAAATCTTGAAGAAAATACCCGGCCGGTCCAATCCGGTCTGATCCAACCCTACTTAGTCCAGCACAACCAACTCTATCTGGTCCAACCCAGTCCATCCCGACATGTTCTATTCTTGAGGTGTGCGCGATCAAAACTGTTCCGGTTCTGTGAATATAGAGCGGGAACCAATATACGAGGTATGTAACTAATGCAATGTGATTGGACTTATTTATTTATTTTTTAGAACATGACTAGTTTTGTTTTTTTATTTTTCTTTCTTAAGATAAGTCCATAAACGGTCAATTTAAATTACGAGTGTTGATCTCGATCATTAAGGATTTTGCTCTTAATGTTATTTTGTTCTCTTGAATATGGTATCGACTATAGTTGAATGATGTCTTTTGTTCAATTGATATTCAATTATATTTATTTTGGGCTTAGAAGTATTTGAGCACCATTATTGGATACTTGATATTTTTCACCAAATTTGAATGTTTTGTGGGATGTAATCCACTTGCTGGCATAGTGAAATACGTGCAGATGGACATACGTATCATGAGACAAAGATGTACTTTTGTCTTCGGTAGTAATAACACCAACACACAAGTATCAACCGAACATGGGATCATCTAAAATGTAATTCTAGCTCCCATCGTAAATGAAAGAGTTGGAAATGCACCTGGTCATAGGTGTTGGTATATACAATGTAATGTGTGTATCATAGTAGCAACCAATTTTCACATCAACTTTAATGGCAACAAGAACTTTGCCTGGTCAATTGACTATCTTATTCAGTTGAACTAGATCCAATGTCTTCACTTATGGAATGAAAACATGAGACATAAATTCTCTAAAGCACTTGAGATATATTGGGTGAAACGTAATATATATTCACTCTAAAGTAGTTGAGTTGAATCCCACTTTTTTTTTTACGTAATAAGGCCACACCACTTTATAAAACTCTCAAGACCCAAATGTCTAACTGATAGTTGTTTTTCTTCCAATAATTTAAGGAATTTAAACTAGTTGTTGAACTATTTCCTTATAATGTGACTACGAGGATTGGATCATCGAGAGCAACACTGCTCAAAATTTGTTTTTAAGATAGAACAAAGACATCACAAAATCTCTACATCTACCGAGAGATAATCATACCTTGTTGAATTCCAAAGAAACCCATGCAAGTGGATATCATATGGAAACTCACAGTGATGAGAATGTAATTGATTGCATCTTTTATATCTCTAATGCATGTGGAATGAAACATATTTTAGAGAAACCAATGAGTCAATCTAGTGAAATGTAAATCACTATAGTGTTTGGATTATTGAATCCATATTAACTCCGACGATGAAATGTTGGGAATTGACTCATACATGCTTTGACATAACCATAAAGGCACTTTGGTTGTGGCATAATGTTCCGTTTTGAAAGGAATCATACGTACATCACTGTGTTTGAGTGGACGAGACAATGGGAAAAAGATTGACAACATGCGAAGTGACGACATATCTCTCAAGAAGTGTTTTCTAAAGTACTAGATGCACAACCACACCCTTTCCATTATACTTTTAGGTAAAAAAACATATCACTCATTTTTACAAAGTCTTCAGTAAAACAGGATCGAGACCATCCTAAAATGCAAATGGTAAAAATCACATATTAAAAAGAAAACGAGGTGAAATTCAGAAAAATATTCATGCAGAATGCGGACCATTAAAGTGATTTATGGCTCTGGTGAATGTTTTGGCATTTTAGACTAGTTATAGTTCCCAATAAATTTGCTTTTGGAAAACTACTAACACATATTTTACATGTAGGGATCACCACCCCTTGTAAACGCTAGCGACTGTACATCAAAAGGACTTGATGGTTATTGCATGTTTAATAGGATCAATGCAGAGTATCCTATACCCCAAAGGCTATCATCAAAGATTACAAATGGTGCCTAAGTAATGGTTATGCGTACAAACTTACCTTTTATTGCTTTGGGGGATATGCAATATTACACGTATTTACTTAGTTCATTTTAGGACCCAATATTAGTCAACCTTTTCTGCCTACCAGTTGGTAACTGGATTTAAGCCCGACATTCGCGTTCTTACGCATTTTTGGTTGCATTATATATGTGCCATTACAACTCCACATCGTACTATAATGGGTCTTCAAAACTGTTAAGTAGTTATGTTGGAAATGGAGTTCCCAACAATAATCCTCATTTTAAACTCTTGGCAGGGGATCTCTTACCGCTAGATTTGCGGGTTATCACTTTAATGAGACAGTCTTCCGGTCGTTAGTGGGAGATAAGAAAAAATATTTTCTAGGGGAATGACAGGAATTGTCGTGGTGTGTTCCCACTGTGTCTCATATTGATTCTTGTTCTCCACAAATGTTAATGTGAAGTGACAAAGAATAATCGATTTTCAGAATGTACACTGATGTCGCTAAAGTGATGAGATCACACATACCAGCTGCAAACCTACCTGCAAAGTTACGAATTCTCAAATAAGGGATATACACCATAGACTAAGGTGTTGCAACTACGCTTAGTGGAAGTCTGGTTGAGGCCGTGGCTCCATAAAGGAAGTTGGAGAGACCACTTGGTTCGATTAATCCTCACCTAGAAAGGAAGTAGGTGAGTAGGGCACAACTTATTTATATCATCAGAAATCATCTCATAATATTGTCTCTGAACATGTCCATAAATTAAACTGGAGGACGCTCCGAAGTTTAATGATTCCATAGAACAATGACATCCCAAGTGGATTATGAGAATGCGCACGAGTCAATGGAAAGATCATGCAAGCATATTGATGATTAATTTCATATACACTTTCTTAAGGAAATAGAGCAAGATGAGATCGAACCAAACTCCTTGTTGCTTAATGTCAGCGAAGAGCATATCTGGCATATACAATCCAGGTATAACTTAGTTCTTTGACAAATATACAGGTATTTGGTGTGGTAGTGCTAACCAACCAAGTGTAAAACCTATTGGACACATCCATGATTGATTTGTCATAAAGCATAATGAGAAGAAAGCGGTCTTAAAGTATAAAGACTCTCCTTGTGGCGCGAGGTTTCTCACAAAGCCCTGGAATTGTTCTCGTGTGATGAAAATTATAGTGTTCCACAACTTAGTTAGCTTGGTAATTTCAAAAGGACTTGAAATGCAATATATGTATATGGTTGTTACGTATCTCTGAAAGAATCAAGAGATAGCAGATATTTACAAAAGTATTTGATAGCCTTTTGTTTCCCAAATCAAAGGACTCTAAACCACAAAGTGAGTTTATAGTTATATAGAACACTCACTTATAGATTGAAGCAATCAGGCGGATGTGGTATACCCCGTCTAAGTGTCTATTTGATTTGGAGGGGATAGACAAGTAAGTTATTTTTCCTTGCGTATTCACAGGAAATTTACTGATTTGGAATTGTATATATCTATGTCGATGGTACAGACATGATAGGTACTCTTGATGCAATAAGAGACCTTAAAAGCTATTTGAAATCCGAATTTAAGATGAAAAATCTGGGGAAAGCTCGACCGAATACTGAGCTTGTGGTATATTATTCCACCAGTTTGCATATGTCTAAAGTTGTCAGGAAATTTAACAAGGACATGCATCCTGATAACACTCCCATGATTAGTCGAGGTTCAAATGTAAGTAAGTGACCATGTCGTCTAAAGGAAGATGACGACTATGTGTTGGGAGATGAAATTCCCATATCTAAGTACAATAGACGCATTGTTGTACTTAGTATAATAATGTACTCGATTAAATTTTATATCCTCAGGGAACATGTTAGCTAGATATAGCTCAGCGCCTAGTGAATGTAATCATGTACTTAAAAGTAACTATTGACATAAATTTGGTTTATCCCTGCAAAGACATAAAAAGGAATGCTAATGAAAGTGCAATCCAAAAGTTGTTGATTACGAAGGAACAATGATCTCTTTTCCAACGAAAGTAATCATGAGGAGATATGGTAGACTATTTTTTAAGTCGTTACCGATATTTAGTTTCGAAAGGTACATGAATAAAGGAACTGTCTGGAACAACTCTGAAAGTAATCAGTGAAAATGCGGGGGTACAACAACCTCACCCAATATTTCGGTTAGCAATCTGTATGGACTAACTCTAATATACTTTTAAGAGAATCAACTAGACAGTCAGACTCAATCTTAATAAAAAGTATATCAAGGAGTTAATATCTCAGTCTTTCGATTTGATCTATACTCAAGCAAATGGAAATCTGCGAGTCTTTATCAAATACTAGAGATATAAACTTGGATGGTACCAAAGACCAATATCCAAGGATCAATCAATTTCCAATCAACAACCAAAGATTGGATTTCACAATTGATCGATACCACGCACAACCTGTGATATTTCAATTATATAACAAAATATAATGCGGAATAGAAATAACACAGACGCCAGAGGTTTTGTTAACGAGGAAACTGCAAATGCAGAAAACCCCTGGGACCTAGTCCAGATTGAACACCACACTGTATTAAGCCGCTACTGACACTATCCTACTACAAACTACCTTCGGTCTGGAATGTAGTTGAACCCTAATCAATCTCACACTGATTCAAGGTACAGTTGCCTTCCTTACGTCTCTGATCCCAGCAGGATACTACACACTTGATTCTCTTAGCTGATCCCACCCACAACTAAGAGTTGCTACGACCCAAAGTCGAAGACTTTAATAAACAAATCTGTGTCACACAGAAAAGTCTACGACAATAGATAAATTTGTCTCCCACAGATAAACCTATGAGCTTTTGTTCCGTCTTTTGATAAATCAAGGTGAACAGTAACTAATTGATAACCCAGACTTATATTCCCGAAGAACAGCCTAGTATTATCAATCACCTCACAATAATCTAAATCGTATGGTAGCGAAACTAGATATTGTGGAATCACAAACGATGAGACGAAGATGTTTGTGATTTCTTTTTATCTTTCCCTGTTGGAGATAAAATCTCAAGTCAATTATTCAATTGAACTCGTACGATAGAAAATGGCAAGATCAGATCGCTCAACTATAAGAGAAGTAGTTTAGTCTGGCTTCACAATCCCAATGAAGTCTTTCAGTCGTTAACCTACAGGGTCTCGAGAAGAAACTAAGTTTAAAGGAGAATCGACTCTAGCAAAACCAACTAGTATCACACAGGAGGTGTGGGGATTAGTTTTTCCAGTTGCTAGATGTCTCCTTTGTATAGTTTTCAAATCAGGGTTTGCAATCCAAGTTACTTTGGTAACAAACTCATTCAATATTCACCGTTAGATGAAAAACCTGATTTATTCAAGCTAATATCTTTCAACCGTTAGATCGAAACTTAGCTTGTCACACACAAATGCAATGTATTCATTTAGGTTTGAGTAACCATACCTAAACGTGTACACTTTGGTTCACAAATAGTTAACCAATGGTTAGCCATATGAGCACTTTCATATTAATTGTATTCATCTTTCTCATAACTAGTTCAAATGACTCATAAGAACTAGTTGAAGAGTTGTTCAATTGCTTAGGTCTTTATTCATAGACACAATTGAAACAAAATCGGTTTGATCCATTTGAATCAATTCATGAACAATATACCCATGGTTTGCAAAGATTGCATTCCTTATAATTTATTGTTTTAAGTTCATCAACTACCGATTTGAGAAATAACCAGCTTGGGTACGCGTACGGGTATGCGTACCTTAGTTACCGGATTTGAGTTTACAAACTCAACAGAAATTTTCGGTTCGAAAACTTCAGTGGGTACGCGTACGGGTATGCGTACCTAAGGTGACTGGTTTACTAGTTTGCAAACTACAAACTCAGCAGAAATTTTCGGTTGAAAACTTCCGCTGACCTGTCTCCTTCACCAATACCGTATGCACATATATGCACACACTTGGTTTCCGGCACATGGATTTATAGATTAATGTGTGAACACACTATTTATGCTTATATCCATAGTTGGTAATTCAACTTTACATTTCAATCATTAAAACATTCTTCTATAATGTTATAACAATCGTTATTGACGACTATTGTCATCAAAGTTATTTTTAAGATTGAAACGTCATCATGACTTTCGTCACGGGTAAAGATGAAAGTGGTTAAAGCAAAAGCTTACCAACATATATTTCGAGAAAAATATAGGCGAGTAAACTCGGCTCGAAATAACAAATATGTACGTATGAAAACTATCATACTTATACGACTATCAAGAGTATGAGATAGAGTAGACTTTTGAGTGGTAGATAAGTTCAAGTCTCCACATACCTTTTTAGTTGGATGAAGTTCCACTGGTTCCTCGAGTAGTTCTTCGTCTTCGCAAGATGATCGCCATGGAGTATGGAGCTCAACTACACTTAATTATCCTAGACCGAGACTTAGTCATAAGTAAACTAGAAATCAAGACATATAGTTTTGATCACTAATATTGACAATAGCAACGCATGCGAGTTCGACCGAGCAATGCTTTAACAATCTTCCCCTTTGTCAATCTTAGTGACAAAACTATCAATACATATGGATTGCAAAATAAATAAAACTTTGTAGCTTCTCGTCCACATGCTGGATCTCCTTGGTGCTCCAACATTACTCGAAAAATTAGTCTTTTCCAAGTACTCCCATGATTCCATATATGTTCAGTTCAGCATCATAGTTGTTGAAGTTCCGTAGCCATAACAATGAGAAAACAAAAGCTCTTGATCATTGTTATACAATGTCATAGTATTATTACACAACATCAAAGTTCTTATATCACAACTTCGACAACAATACTATGGTGATATGTATCACTCCCCCTTAGTCAATACTTCGTCTCAACATGAAAACCACCCCCATACATAATGATCCGAAGACCATATATATTTGTAGTGTGAACTACATATTAATTCTCCCCCTTTTTGTCAATAAAATTGGCAAAGGTTCGAAAACGGGATCCTAATGAAATTTTCATGGAGACACTTCAAGACCAAAGAAAAGTACATATCAACTTTGTTTAGATGCAATCATAAAGCCGAAGCTGAATGCATTCATCATGGAGTTTATAAAGATACAAGATAACTCCTCAAATATTCCACAGCTGCACTCCCCACAAAAATATGGAAATTAAGCGCAAGTTCAAAAGAACTCTCCCCCATTTGATGTCATTCCCGAGAGAACAACAAGAGCGACCTTACTTTTACAAGAAAAGAAGGATTTAAAGATAGCACTAAGATACTTAGAAGATACATCTACTTAGAAACAAATGTGAAAAAAAAACTTTACACCTCAAGAAGTTCCAAACTCAATTGCCCAAAGGATCTAGATAAGAGCAGGGGCAAGAGTTATGGAAGACTAATGAACCAGAACGACACCAATAGACTGTCGTAGGTGTTGAAACGTAGCATTATCTAATGGTTTGGTGAGAATATAACCCAATTGTTGTTCTGAGGACACAAATTCCATATTACTGATACCATTTTCATAAAGATCTTGGATAAAATGATACCCAATTGAAAAAGTGGGGGTACAACAACCACACCCAATATTTCGCTTAGCAATCTGTATGGACAAACTCCAATATACTTTCTAGAGAATCAACTAGACAGTCAGACTCAATCTAGATAAAAAGTATATCAACGAGTTTATATCTCACTCTCTCAATTTGATATATACTCAAGCAAATAGAAATCTGCGAGTCTTTATCAAAGAGAGATAACTTGGATGGTACCAAAGACCAATATCCAAGTGTCAATCAATTTAAATCAACAACCAAAAGGTCGGATATTCTAATTGATTGAACAACACACAACCTGTGATATTTCAATTATATAACAAAATATAATGCGGAAAAGAAATAACAAAGACACCAGAATTTTGTTAACGAGGAAACCGCAAATGCAGAAAACCCCCGGGACCTAGTCCAGATTGAACACACACTGTATTAAGCCGCTACAGACACTAGCCTACCCCAAACTTACTTCGGTCTGGACTGTAGTTGAACCCCAATCAATCTCACACTGATCCAAGGTACAGTTATGCTCCTACGCCTCTGATCCCAGCATGATGTTACGTACTCGATTCCCTTAGCTAATCTCACCCACAACTAAGTGCTGCTACGACCCAAAGTCGAAGACTTTAATAAACAAATCTGTATCACACATAAAAATCTTCGGTAATAGATAAATCCGTCTCCCACGAATATACCTACGAGTTTTGTTACGTATTTTGATAAATCAAGGTGAACAGGAACCAATTGATAAATCAGACTTATATTCCCGAAGAACAGCTTAGTATTATCAATCACCTCACAATAATTCTAATCAAAGCAGCGGAAAAGATATTGTGGAATCACAAACGATGAGACGAAGTGTTTGTGATTACTTTTCTATCTTTCCTATCGGAGATATAAAATCTCAAGCCAATTATTACAATTGTACTCGTACGATAGAAGACGCAAGATCAGATCACACAACTACAAGAAAAGTAGTATCAGTTTGGATTCACAATCCCAATGAAGTCTTTAAGTCGTTAACCTGGTTTAGAAGAAGAAACCAAAGTTTAAAGGAGAATCAACTCTATATTATGCAACTAGTATCACACGTAAGGTGTGGGGATTAGGTTTCCCAGTTGCTAGAGTTCTCCCTTATAGTCTTTCAAATCAGGGTTTGCAATCAATGTTAGCTTGGTAACAAAGCATTCAATATTCACCGTTATATGAACACCTGATTAGATTCAAGCTAATATTTCTCAACCGTTGGATCGAAACCTTAGCTTGTTACACACAAATGAAATGTCCAATTTTGGGTTTATGTAACCGTTCCCAAACATTAACATTTGTTGGTTGAACAATAGTTAACCAAATGGTTAGCCATATGATCACTTTCATATCAACCATATTCTTCTTCACCATAACTAGTCCAAATGACTCAAATGAACTAGTTAGATAGTTATTCAATTGCTTAGATCTTATGTAACTACACAAGACACAATCGGAGCAAAAACGGTTTGATTCACTCGAACCGATTCATGAACTTTATAGCCACGGTTTGCAAAAGCATTCCTTAGTTTATATAAACATGAGTTCAAGAACAACCCATTTTAGATATAACCTACTCAAGTTCGCGGACTGGGTTCGCGGACTTAAGATCACGGAAGGAGTTCACAAACTCCAGCAGAAATTCTCGGGTCGAGAACTTCCGCCAGTTCGCAGACTGAGTTCGCGGACTTGGCTCACGCCACATTCCGTTTCTTTTGATCAACAAAGTTCGCAAACTTTGGTTTAAGGAATAAGGACTTATGCATATATGTGTTTCCACAATAATGCTTATATCCTACCAATGGTTATGTAATCTAAACTCCCATTTCAATCATTGAGACATTCTCAGAGGACGTTATATAGTCGTTATTCACAGACCATTTTTCGTCAGAGCAATTTTCAAAAGTGATTGAAACATAACATGACATTCGCCACTCGGTAAAGATGAATTTGGCTAAAGCGAAAGCTTACCAACTCATATTTCGAGAAACAGATAAGCAAGTTAAACTCGGCTGGAAATAGAAAATGTGTATAATGAAAGTCTATATATCAAAACGACTTTTGTCTCAAGAATATGAGATAGAGTAAATAGACTTTTGAGTGACAAATAAGTTCAAGTCTCCACATACCTTTTAGTCGATGAAGTTCCACCAGTTCCTTGAGTAGTCCTTCGTCTTGTATGATGATTTCCATGGAGTCTTGAGCTCAAATACACTTTCTATCCTAGTCCGAGACCTTTAGCTATAATAGGCTAGAAATCAAGACTTATAGTTTTGATCACTAACATTGACAAACATGCTTGAGATAGCAACGCATGCGAGTTCGACCGAGCAATGCTCTAACAATCTCCCCCTTTGTAAATTTTAGTGACAAAACTATTAATACATATGGAATACAAAAAATAAATAAATTAACTTTTGTAGCTCCTATTCCATATGCCTAATCTTCAACATTACTCCAAATCTTCGTCACTTCCAAGTACTCCAATGATCCCAAAGTTTGTAAGTTTAGCATCATCATTGTTGAAAACCCGTAGATATAAAAAAAAGAAAACAATAGTTCTCAATCATTGTTATACAATGTCATAGTATCATTACACATCGTCAAAGTCCAATTTGTATCACAACTTCAACAACAATACTATGGTGATATGTATCACTCCCCCTTATTTAATACTCCATCTCACATGGAAACCACTCCCCCTTACATAATGATCTGAAAACCATATGTATTTGTAGTGTGAACTACATATTAATTCTCCCCTTTTTGTCAATAAAATTGGCAAAGGTACAAGAACGGGATCCTAATGAAATTTCCGAAAGAGACATTTCTTGACCAAAAGAAAGAAAAAGTATATCATCTTATTTAGATGCAGTCATAAAGCCGAAGCTAAATGCATTCATCAAGGAGTTTAAAGATACAAGATAACCCCTATAATATTCCACAGCCGCACTTCCCACAAAGATTTGGCAATTAAGTGCAAGTTCAAAAGAACTCTCCCCCATAAAATGTCATTCCCGAAAGAACAACAAGAGCGACCTTAATTTTGAAAGAAAAGAAGGATTTCTTTGGACATAACAAATCACATACAAGTATGAATTTGAATCTAAAATATTCAATTAAACTAACCACAAGAGAACCCATGATTAATTTAATCGACAAATGCTCAACATAAGTGAACTTATGGAGACTCAAAATATACAATTAGATTAATCACAAGAGAACCCATAATTAATATAATCGAAATACACAACCAAACTAATCACAAAAGTAATCAATTTAATTGGTCGTGCTCGACATAAGAAAACTTACGGAGCAACAACTAAATAACCAAACTAGATGATTAATTTAGTTGAAAATGCTCGACATAAAGTACCTCATGGAACAATAACATAGCTAATCATAAAAATAATCAAATTGGTCGTTCAATGCTCAACATAAGACACTTTACGGAGCCTCACGGTAATACATAAAATATGGATCAGGGAAGATCAATACTGCGGAATACACAAGGATTCATTCTATTTTCCATCACTATTCGCATAACGACATTCAATAGACATAATCGTTGCAAAACAAAAGATTTTAACCTATATTTCATCAATAATTGAAAATATAGGCTTAAATTTTGTATTTGTCAAAAGTCCATTCATTCTTTTATCAATACATGCATATCGACATATGAAAGACTTTACTTTTGACAAGGTATGGGACAATCATAGTTCACGGACGTCAACACACATGTCCCATAAACAATTGCAATGTATAAAACCATAAAGATTAATACTGCAAAAAATCATCTTCCAAACAAATTAAGAAATTAAACCAATAAATCTAAAAACAAGAAGATGAAAATGTTGGACATAGCTATGCGTAATCACAATAATAGCTATTCAAATCTCTAGTTATTCTTCTAAAAAAACAAGAAAAATAGAAGATTTACTAGGCAAATAAACTCCTATAAAGCATTTCACTTACTTTGAATACTCTTCTCATATTCTCTGTATTCATCAATCTCATCTTCGATCAGATCAATTCTCGATTCCAGATGATCCATCTTTTCTTCAAGTTTCTTGGAGGAAGTTTCAAGTTCACTTTTTAGGGCACGAACTTGTTCCAAAACGAGATTCATGGTTAAAGAGAGCTTACCAAAATGATAAACAGAGATATTCGCGTCCAGAGAAGAGACGCGAAGATCAGGGCTCATCGCATTTTCAGAAGAATCAAATCGTATCTTCTTAGATGGAAAGAGAATAGTCCAAACATCACTTTCCTTACTTGAAAGACTTGAAGAGGACATGATGGAAGAGATAGATGAAATGTTTATGCAAGGAGAAAAACTTCATTTAAATAGGAACCGAGGATAAGGGATAAATATCCAAAATAACCTTTGACCAAAACCCTAAATGATTATCCTCAAAACGAGTCTTAAGAAGAAAATTCGTTTGAAAACAAACAGTTCTAGGCTAAAACAATAACAGAAATAACTTATCACAACCCTCTTGAAGATCATGATTGTTGTCTAAGAGGGATAGACAAGAATCATTAAAACAGTATTACAAACTATAATTGTTCCAATCCTCTGCAGGACTGGGTAACTTCTTTCGAGGGGATGAAGTATTTGATATACTTTGTTTTTGTATTGTTTTTAAGAAAGAAGAGTTATGTACTTCATCCTTTCTTTCTTTTAGCACATATTTGAATACCTTGATTGTTGATTTTCGTAAACTATGCATTCTTTTTGGAATCTATTTTACAAAAGATGAGGATTTTGTACGAGATTTCTTTTTATTCTTCTGCAAACGACGTTTGACAGAGGAGTACTTTTCCTGTTTCAAGGTGTCACAGGTTTTAGGATGATCCTGATGATCACATGAGGAAATCTTGAGATTAGATAAATCCTTGTGATCTTCTGTATCATTCTTGTCGTCAAGGTGACTTAAGAATGATATAGAATCAGGAGAAATTTGTTGGCAGTACAAGGTCGTCTCGTAAGAATCACGATTTTTCATCTCCAATTTTAAGTTATACAGTTGGCGTTCCAGATTTTCAATCCTTTTAATTAAGACTTCCTTTTCAAATTGAAGTATTTCTGAGGAAGTAAGATTGTTTATCATGGAATAATCAGGACTGTTAGGAGGACACACATGATTATCAGCAAATAAATTAAGAGAACCATCATAGATTTCATCCTCAGGACAGTATTCAAGAGTAGCCATCCATGCTTTAGTTATCTCGCTTTTCTCCGTATCAGGATGAATAGAAGCATTGTGAACACTTCCATAGCACTTGAAACTAGAATTGTTGACATAGTTTTTTTGAACCTTTTTAGTGATTGACTGAGCTTTCTTTTGAGACTTTATTTTCCTCTGTCTAAGAGATTTCTTAAGTTGTTGTATAAACAGACCCAAGATTGAATTAAAGCAATTCTCATTTCTATTGTCAGTCAATTTAGAACGTCGAGACTTACAATCAGATGCAGCAACAAGATTGTTAGCCAGATGATGTTTCTCTCTTTATTCAAGTTCAAGATCGAAAATTTTCAACTTTCCAGTAAAGGAACTTCTGGACAGAGTATCGAGGTTATTTCCCTCAATGGTGGCATGCTTCTTAGAGTCGTATCTAGATGGCACCGATCTGAGAATTTTCATCATAATGTCCTTTTAAGGAATAGTCTTACCCAATGCAAAGGATGCATTAACAATTTCAGACACTTTGTGATTAAACTCATCAAATGTTTCTTCATCTGCCATACGAAGGTTTTCCCAATCGGAATTAAGGTTTTGAAGCCTAGCTTCCTTTTTACTGGAGTTACCTTCGAATACGGTTTCTAAGATATCCCACGCATCTTTATACCTCGTGCAATTTGACACATGGTGCTGAAGATTTGGGGTAATGGCATGTATAATGGCATTCAAACCGTCGGAATTTTGCTTTGCAGCATTTATCTCGGCAGGGGTGTATTCACCATAGGCTTGGGAACGTTTACATCTCCAACTGCCACGACAGGAGCATTATAGCCATTAACAACATATACCCATGATTGAAAATCACGTGCTTGAAAGCAATTTTCCACCATAAGTAATTAGAGCCATCGAAGACTGGTGGTACGTTAATTGAGATGGCACCTCTGTCCATAGAGTCAGATTGCTACAAACACAGACTTGTGAGGTCTTAAACGTGTTTGTCTGCTCTGATACCAATTGAAAAAGTGGGGGTACAACAACCACACCCAATATTTCGCTTAGCAATCTGTATGGACAAACTCTACTATACTTTCTAGAGAATCAACTAGACAGTCAGACTCAATCTATATAAAAAGTATATCAATGAGTTTATATCTCACTCTCTCGATTTGATATATACTCAAGCAAATAGAAATCTGCGAGTCTTTATCAAAGAGAGATAACTTGGATGGTACCAAAGACCAATATCCAAGTGTCAATCAATTTAAATCAATAACCAAAAGGTCGGATATTCTAATTGATTTTGTTTCAATTATATAAAAAAATATAATGCGGAAAAGAAATAACACAGACACCAGAATTTTGTTAACGAGGAAACCGCAAATGTAGAAAAACCCCGGGACCTAGTCCAGATTGAACACACACTGTATTAAGCCTCTACAGACACTAGACCACTCCAAACTAATTTCGGTCTGGACTGTAGTTGAACCCAAATCAATCTCACGCTGATCCAAGGTACAGTTATGCTCCTACGCCTCTGATCCCAGCAGGATGCTACGTACTTGATTCCCTTAGATGATCTCACCCAAACTAAGAGTTGCTACGACCCAAATTCAAAGACTTTAATAAACAAATCCGTATCACACAGAAAAGTCCACGATAATAGATAAATCCGTCTCCCACGAATATACCTACGAGTTTTGTTCCGGCTTTTGGTAAATCAAGGTGAACATGAACCAATTGATAAACTGGACTTATATTCCCGAAGAACAACCTAGTATTATCAATCACCTCACAATAATACTAATCGACGCAGCGAAAAAAGATATTGTGGAATCACAAACGATGAGACGAAGTGTTTGTGATTACTTCTATATCTTTCCTATCAGGGATATAAATCTCAAGCCAATTATTACTATTGTACTCGTACGATAGAAGATGCAAGATCAGATCACACAACTACAAGAAAAGTAGTATCCGTCTGGCTTCACAATCCCAATGAAGTCTTTAAGCGTTAACCTGGTTTAGAAGAACAAACCAAAGGTTAAAGGAGAATCGACTCTAGCTTATGCAACTAGTATCACGCGTAAGGTGTGGGGATTAGGTTTCCCAGTTTCTAGAGTTCTCCCTTATATAGTCTTTCAAATCAGGGTTTGCAATCAATGTTAGCTTGGTAACAAAGCATTCAATACTCACCGTTAGATGAAAACCTGATTAGATTCAAGCTAAAATTTCTCAACCGTTGGATCGAAACCTTAGATTGTTACACACAAATGAAATGTCCAATTTTGGGTTTATGTAACCGTTCCCAAACATTAACATTTGTTGGTTCAACAATAGTAAACCAAATGGTTAGCCATATGATCACTTTCATATCAACCATATTCTTCTTCACCATAACCTACTCAAGTTCGCGGACTGGGTTCGCGGACTTAAGCTCACAGAAGGAGTTCACAAACTCCAACATAAATTCCCGGGTAGAGAACTTCCGCCAGTTCACGGACTTGGCTCACGCAACATTCCGTTTGTCTTGATCAACAAAGTTCGCAAACTTTGGTTTAAGGAATAAGGACTTATGCATATATGTGTTTCCATAACAATGCTTATATCCTGCCAATGGTTATGTAATCTAAACTCTCATTTCAATCATTGAAACATTCTCAGAGAACGTTATATAGTCGTTATTCACAGATCATTTTTCGCCAGAGCAATTTTCAAAAGTGATTGAAACATAACATGACATTCGTCACTAGGTAAAGATGAATTTGGCTAAAGCGAAAGCCTACCAACTCATATTTCGAGAAATAGATAGGCGAGTTAAACTCGGCTCGAAATAGCAAATATGTATAATGAAAGTCTATATATCAAAATGACTTTTGTCTCAAGAATAGGAGATAAAGTAAATAGACTTTTGAGTGACAGATAAGTTCAAGTCTCCACATAACTTTTAGTCGATGAAGTTCCACCAGTTTCTTGAGTAGTCCTTCGTCTTATATGATGATTGCCATGGAGTCTTGAGCTCAACTACACTTTCTATCCTAGTCCGAGACCTTTAGCTATAATAGGCTAGAAATCAAGACTTATAGTTTTGATCACTAACATTGACAAACATGCTTGAGATAGCAATGCATCCGAGTTCGACCGAGCAATGATCTAACACTTATGTCAATGTGCTTAGTGCTTGAGTGATCAACTGGATTTTTTCTGTTATGCGAATTGCACTGGTGTTTCATCCATAGAATTTGAGTACAACATGAGCCTGCAACGATGTATTCTGCTTATGTTGAGAGGGATTGTGAATTTTGTTTCTTGTTATGCCAAGCTACAAGATCCAGTCCTACAAAATAGAAACCCCCTGACGTGCTTTTTTTATCCTCCACACATCCTTCCCAATATGCATCTGAATAGGCAGTAAGATCAGTGTTAGTATCAAAAGTGTAAGATAGACCATACCATGCAGTGTGATTAATGTAACGTATAATTCTTTTTGCAGTTGCAAGATGAGATTGTTTTGGATTTTCCTGGAACCTAGCACAACAACCAACACTAAAAGCAATATCAGGTCGAGTAGATGTAAGATATAAAAGACTTCCAATGATAGATCGATAGAGTTTTCGATCCACATTTACACCTTTATCATCCCGATGCAGTTTACCAGTGGTAGGCATAGGAGTTAGTTTAGGAGTGGACTTATCAAGTGTAGTTGCAGGAAATCCCACAACACACCCCTTGTATTATCATGACTATAATTTTTAGATCTAAACTTATTTGATATGAAAATACAGATAAAGATAATGAAAATAGAAAATAAGACACAAGATTTATGTGGTTCGATCAATTTGATCTACATCCACGGGGTTAGGTTTCACTATGATCATTGAATTACATATGAATTACATTGAGACTCCATTAATGAGTATTTGGAGCTCTCTCCCTCTCTCTGGTTTTTGGGTAAGAATAAGAAGATAATAATAATACAAGTTACTTTTCTCTCTCCTACCTTTCTCTTTATATAGGATGCTACCTAGTGGATGACAACTCATATTTCCTTTTATTTCATATTTCCTTTTATTTCCTATTTCCTTTTATTTCCTATTCTCCATGCGACATTATCGCACAGCCTTTTATGAATCTCGCACACTTACAAATACTTGTGCGACATTTGGATCCTACATCTTGCCTCTTTTTTCTTGAATATTGCTTGAAGAGCGATCTTCAGGAAAAAATCCGTTGTTGTAGTTGTTGGAGCGAGATACGTGTTGTTGGAGTAGTCTTTGATCTTTGTTGATGAAGGAACGAGCGAAAGAATACTAGATTTGAAGAGTACGTACTTGCCTCTATTCTTTTGTGAAGTTCCGGAATGTTGCGAAGTAAATAAGAAGTATCATCTTTTGAAGTATGCGAAGTATGAAGTATCCTTGAAGAAGTATAAGAAGCATGAAGTATCCTTGATGAAGTATAAGAAATATTCAATTCTCGAAATGTAAGAAGTATCCGTCCTTGAATGAGAATAATAAGTATTGCCTCTATTCATGCGAAATTATTACTCCATTTTTGGTGATTCTTACCGAGAAGATAAAGAACATAAAATGTTTTCTTGGTAATCAATAGTTGCCTCTGTTCTTTATCTATGAGGGTAGAATCTTTGAGAAAATGTTGAATGTGCGAATTGTTTCTTCATTCTCATCTTTCTCCTGTCTCATGTTTTGTGCTCATGCGATAGTATAATCTCTTCAAGTTGCTTATAATTGTGCGAAATAATTGAGCGAAATGATCATATCGTTCGGAATAATCACATTCTGCGAAATAATCACATTCTGCGAAATAATCACATTCTGAATAATCCTACGAAACTCTGAATAATCCTACAAAATTCTGACACATTCTGAATAATCCTACGAAACTCTGAATAATCCTACAAAATTCTGCGAAATTCTGAATAATTCTGCGAAATTCTGAAAAATTCTGCGAAATTCTAAATAATCCTGCGAAATTCTGAAAAATGATGCGAAATTCTGAATAATTCTACGAAATTCTGAATAATTCTGCGAAATTCTCCGATATTATTGCGAAGTTCTGCAATATTATTTCGTACAGTTTTGTAAAGTACTTGTGCGAATATAATGCTTATGTGATGATTATGTTATGAAATGTGTATGCGATGTTTATGCACTTACTTACGAACACTCTAAGATAGTGTAAGTTGGGTTTTCTAACATACCACAACTCACATGGAGTGTTTAGGGTTTTAGACCGTAGATAGACACGGTTGATCAAGTAATATGCTGTGAAGACAACTTCTCCCCAAAATCTTAGTGGTAAGTTTTTGTTATGGAGCATAACCCTGGCCATTTCCTGAATATTCCTATTCTTTCTTTCTGCAACTCCATTGGCTTGAGGAGTAATAGGTGGTGAGTATTGTTGAATAATCCCCAGTTTGTCACAGAATTCAAATACTTTGGTGTCCTTGAAATCGGTGCCACGGTCGCTTCTAATTTTCTTTAGTTTGCGACCCTGTTCACTTTGGATCCTATTAACAATAATCTTAAATTCACCAAGGGTTTCATTCTTATGAGCTAGGAAAGCTACCCAAGTGAATCTGGTGTAGTCATCTACCATAATTAAAGCATACTTCTTTCCTCCAACATTAGATTGTTGAACTGGTCCGAAGAGATCCATATGAATTAAATCAAGTGGAGCCTTAGTGAGAATATCTCGAGATGAATTATGGTGAACTTTCGTTTGTTTACCCTTTTGACGGGCACCACATACACCGTCAATCTTTGCCTTGATTTTGGGAACGCCTCTAACAAGTTCTTTTTTAATGATCTTAGTTAAGAGAAGATAATTGATGTGACCAAAACGCTCATGCCAAAGATGTGTAGATTCCACCTTAGTCAAATTGCAACAATTGCTAAACTGAGTATCAAGGAGATAACAGTTATTTTTACCACGAGTTCCTTGAAAAATTACTTTTCCAGTTTTGCCTACAATGTCACATCCATTTGCATTGAAGACAACTCTATGGCCTTTGTCATAAATTTGACTAATATAAAGAGGATTTGCAGTCATACCTTTGACGTATACTACATCATGGATTTCTGGAACACCGGAAAGCTTGATCGACCCTTCTTGCTAATGTAGCAACATCTCCCATCTCCGAAAGTAACTGGTCCTCCTTCAAAGTCACTTGTGGAGACAAACCACGAAAGGTCACCAGTCATATGTCAGGTACAACCACTGTCAAGAAAACATTGGAAGGGTGATGTTGATTTTAAGGCAAAAGCTCCCATACTAACACTACTTTCCTGTTTAGGATTTCTCGTTAGTGTTGTACACCTTTTTAGATAAGTAAACAATTGTTCAACTTTCTTGTGGAGATTGCTCACAACCTTTATACTTTTCTAAAAATGTGTACATGTATGTTTATTGTGATTGTGAGACTCACAAAACATACAAAGGCCAACATTAGTAATCTTATTTGAGACGTTCTTCCTTCTATTAAGTTTCTTAAAGTATAAACTTTGCTTAACACTTGACTTAATATGATCCTTTAGAGAGAATCAAACGAGTTATACAGCTAGTTCAATTTATTGCTAAAGGGTTGACTAAAAGGATCCGAAAATCGGGCGAAAACTGAGTCGACACAGTCTCCCTCCGATTCACAAATTATCCAATCAATCTTGACATATCCAGTGTCGATTTGTTAATTAATCAAGCTTTTTATTCTCGGATCTATAGATTAATCTTCTATAGTCCTCATTTATACCCACCAATTTCTACCAAAATCCCTATTTCCTTGTTAAATCCAAAACAAATGTGTTCTTGAATGACATTTGAATAATCTTTCTTCCTTACCTGGTAGATCTCCAGTGCTATTTGAGATGATGTTATAAGGTACGTATGAGCCTATCTAACTTATTTGTGCTAATACTTCTGTTCTTGTGCAGGGTATTCATTTTCATTTTTTCTTTTGCCGCTATGTTGACCTCCTTCTATTCGATTCATCATCTCCCTCCCTCTTCCCATCAAATCGTGGCCTCCAAAAACCCATTTTTTGATCCTGCTCAATACCGTTAATCCCTCTCTTTAGCCCTGTTTGCTGGTTTGTATTATGAATCCCTTTGAACCGAGACAGCTTCACAAACCCCAATCCACCCAATCACCATTCAAAGTAACTCTTAAATCATACTTGTGGTTTTTGAGTCTTGTTATTTATGAGTTAATGAATCGGTATCTAAATAGTTGGTGCAACAACCAAATAATCATTTCCTCTAGCTCTCAACCATTTCAGAGCTCTGATTGTAAAAAAGACAATGAATCAAAGATGATGGAGCAAAGAAGTGAGAAACGGGAAGTTAAAAATGATGATACAGGAAAATTAGTTAAAGAGTTAAAGAAGAACTATGAGATGGCAGTTGGAAAACAAGTAAAAGAAGGATGTTTTCTAGATTCTCCACCTGATACAGAAGCAAAAAACTCCCTACTTTGGTTGAGAGAAAACAACATAAGTTCAGTTGCTACTTACCCTAGGAGACAAAAGACGATGATGGAAAATCTTTGTGGCCCATCTCCAATTCCAAGTTTTAGAGTCTATGTCAGATATGATGAACAATGGATTGGAAAACATGTTTTAAGAAAAAGGCTAGCTGAATCAGCCCAGGAAGAAGAACCAGCATGGAAGATTCTCAAGTTTAGTACTGATTAAGAGAAATTGGAAGAAGGAGATGTCAATAACCCCTGCGGCTGGAATGTTCTCTACAACCCAAGTGAAACCTCAAATAAGATCAACCTCCCACATCACTGACCTGACTACAAAAGCCTTCCATCTAGAAAGTTCCCTGAACCCTTTAAATCCCAAAGCCACAATCAAGAAATGAAAAATTCAAAATCAATCTACATATCAAGACCCTCGATTGTAACCAGTGGCGTCAACATAGAGAAAATGAAGATGAATGTCCTCAAGAACAGCAATAAGAAGAAAGGAAAAAGGTGGGGGAATATCGTTAGGCCCTACACAACTATTAATGGGGGAGCAAGCTCGTTCAAGGATAACCAGGTAAGCCTAAATCTTACAAATTTTCTTTATACTCGTCCGATTATAGTTGATTTCAAGGAATTGATTAGGTGTGCTCAAAACATAAACTGCACATCCTCAATACACACAATTACAAGATATGTCACTTTTGTTATGCTTGGAATAGCACATAGCCATCTAAATGATCTTTGCAAACTAGTTCCCCTCACCAGTCCAGTTACCCGGAATTTCTCCCTCACCTTCTTGTTGTGGAGGGTCAATACAAAATTTTTCTTTATGGCCCTAAGTGTCTTAGCCTGGAACTGACAGGGCTTAGGAAAATCATCAACCCAATCTCGCCTGAAGAAACTTATCTCGGAACATACCCCAGATATCTTATTTCTCCAAGAAACAAAGAATCATGAAACCACTATCAATCCTCTCATCAAAAACCTCAAATTCTCCAACATGGTTATCATAAATCCAACGGGGATAATAGGTACTACAGGAGGGCTTGTCTTAGCTTGGTCTAGTAAAATATTCCAATAGCCAGAAAGATACTCTAGTTACGTGCAAAAAAAAAGTAAACAATCCTGGATGTTCTCGGGAGTTTATGGTTGTCCTTACAAAATCAAGAAACATGTTAGCTGGGAATATTTTAAAAACCTAACCAAAAATGTGGAAATACCCTGGTTAATAGCTGGAGACCTCAACTTTCACCCTTTTGAGTTCTGAGAAAAGAGGAGGTCCCCCTGACCAAAATGAAATCACCTTTTTCTGCAATATGATTGATTCTGCTGACCTAGTACTCCTAGGTTTTGTGGGATATAAATTACACATGGTTGTAGACACCCCAATTTTGCACGGTCACGAAAGTATGCCGCGAGATAGTATCCCAAATGGTCATAGGTGTCATAATCCTGCTAGCCCAAAATGATTGTTAGGAGTTAGAGACCCAAATAGTAAAAGTCCTAACTAAAAGCCACATGTACGCTGCAGAACTAGAGCATCCAACTTTAGCCAAGTGTTTTTTTTTCTTTTTTTTGCCGCAAACGGACAACAGGTTCATTTCATAAACCATGCACCCATTAATACCCGAGGTCCACCACCCCACTAGAGCTAGACGTCCAAGTTCAAGGTGTTGACACCAATATAGGAACCGAGTAACCAAAATGAGTTAGTCGCCCAACCAAAAGTAATATGTTGACATCCCGTTTAGCTTTGTTCCCAAGTCTTTCCATGTTAACAAAAATCCTAATTCCTAAGATTAAATGATATATTTTACAATTATGGTAAATGAAATAAAATAACTTTTAATATATGAAATAATATTTGTTAATTTGGAAATGATATTTAGATTTTTAATGTGAGCGGTCCAATCAAAGTCAATCAATTCTATGATTATGGTTAACGGAGAAACAATATATAGGGAGTTAGTTTTGGTGTTTAAGGGGGCTTTGAAAAAGATTGAGGAGAGAAATTTCGGTAAAAATAAAGAGAAACAAGTTTTAGGAGAGAAAATTGCTAGAGAAACAAGAGGCGTCATTTGATTCAATTGGAGTCTCGGATACGGTTTTGCGGCAGCTGCATTATCGTTGGCTTTCTTTTATTAATCTAAGTAACATTATAAATATCACGGAGCGATAACAGGTTTGCGCATTTTTCATAAGCTTCTTGTTCTCAATACTGTTGAATGAATAAAAATTGCGTAATGATAATGAACCAGGTTTAATATTTGGGTGCAACATATTTAAAGCTCACCAGCATTATTGTTTTGTCCTTACTTGCTTTGTTCTTTCTTGTTTTGTCCATGCACATTAGTAGAAGTGTAGAACTCATGAGCATTAGTGGTTTAGGCATACGCAACTTTCATGGATTTTCGTTACTATGAATCATTCTCTGTTAGCTATTTCGTCTTAATTGGTTAATTATAATAATAGTGTTTTGGATAATAATATTAATAATAGTTGTCATCATATTTGCACAGCTAGGATTAATTCATCATATTTGCATAGCTAGGATAATTTTTATTAATAGATTGAGATGATAATAATGATTTTTGAATAATAATAATTGTATCTCACGTTTTATAATAATAATAATAATTTGTGACCATTTTTCATAATAAAAATAATATTAATTGTGTCTTTGTTTGTGAGATCAGGTTTTTGCCGTTGGATAGATTGTTAATTTGAACACCGGAAGACAGTTATTAAATTTTGCATGAATTTATTATTTATATTTTATTTAAGTCAAAACCTTAAATATCCCGATTATAAAGTAGAGGCCAAGTTTCGGTTTGGACGGGCTAGGTGCCTCACACCTTCCTAACTCGTATCTTGATTCCCGGATTCTTTCTCTGTTTTCTGGACCAGTGTTTCTTTTGGGTCCCAACTCCCTAAGTTGGGTGGCGACTTCCCTTAATAATAATTTCCACGTGTATTGCCATTTAGATATTTTAGAGATCCTAACCGATTTCGAAGGTATCTACAGTGGCAACTCTGCTAGGGATTTTGAGAATCTAACTTGAAACATAATTGGGATTTTAGGGATTTGATTGGACACTACTCGGTGTTGCACACACACACACACTGCACGCACCCATTCACCTTGCATTTTCATTTTGCATCGTCCGAGTCCGAATCTTAGGAAAATCCGTGGTTAGTAAAGCTGCCTTTGGGCGTTATCAGTCGAACACCACAAGCCTTAGCCCAGTACTAAAGACTAGCCTTTGGCTACGTCTGCGGTATATTTTGCTAAGGTATCCCAAGCCTACCCAAGAGTTAGTAAAACCTGCATGCACGTGCATTAACTGCATTCATTAGTGCACAAAATCCGAGGCATAAGCACCCTTGTGTTACCATATATTTTTTTGTTTCCTTTGAAACATGAACATGACTATAGAATCCGAAATGAAGACACTGGGGCATTGTCATGGTTGCGCGAACAAATCCAAAAGATGTTGGATACCAAGTTCACAGAATTGGAAGTCGAGACCAAGAAGTTTACTCTCGAGGCCATTGCTGAGACTCTAGGAAAAAATCATGGGTCTGGAATGGGTGACAATGATAGAATTAATGGCGATAAAGTCAAAGAGGAAAATTTTGTAGAATTGGGAGAAACCACTGCACGTGAACAACAATTATCACGGAGGCTCAAAGAGGTTGAAAGGACCTTACAGAAAATTGATGGGAGTACAGTAGATATACATGGGCTATATCCTTATCCCAGTATTCGTTTACCTCCTGACTTTAAATTCCCAGATACGGACATATATGATGGAACTGGGTGCCCGAGAACACATATTCGTATGTATGTTGGGTACTTGAAGCCACTGGGTATTAATGATGGGTTGTTAGTCCAATTGTTCCAAAGGAGTTTGACTGGAACGGCCTTGAAGTGGTTGATGAAGACAGACCCAAGTCTAGTTTCGAATTGGCAGGATATGGTGGATATGTTTGTGAGACGGTTTATGTTGGTCCCTGAAATTCAGTTTACTCGGAAACACTTAGAGGCGGTCAGACAAGAACCCAATGAGGCATTAACAAAATTCTTTCCACGTTGGAGGACCAAGTCATTAGAGATCGATGAGATATTAACCGAACAAGAGATGGTAGATATTATAGTGAACTGTTTGAACCATGAATATTGGAACCGGCTGATATCGTCTTACCATCCAACATTACACTCTTTATGGAAGGCGGGTTCACAAATTCAAAATGCATTGGACACGGGCAGAATGATAAGGTTGACCAATCCGGAGAACTCTAATGGGAATAATAATGGAGGAACCACATTTATGGACGAAAATCAAGTGAATACCATGACAGTTGTGTCAGTAATTGCAGTACCTGGAGGACCACACCAGGGGCAGAGCCAGAACTGGAATCAGGGAAGATATGGACGTCCTCAGAGGAATTTTGCAGAGGAAAAGCACCCATTAACTTATCATAAAAAGGAACCCGAGGTCGATTTTGTTTTGGCAGAAAATGAAACAAATTTAGCCGACTCAATCTACAAGAAAGAAACTGCGGTGAATCGGCCCGTCCACATCAGTGAACTGTTCACGGATCAGGTACAAACTGTGAACTCATTTAAGTCAACAACTAATCGTCCTGTTGTTTTGTCTGAATTAATGGCAGATTATTATGGAGTCGAGCAACCGAAGAACGTGCCAAATTCCAACGGATTCCCAGCAGAGCATGTGCATATCTCTGACCTTCTACCAAAGCAGAACGCACCTGTTAGGCATGTGCATATTTCATAGATCTTGTCTTATCCCGTTCAACCATCAGTGAGTCCAGTTTACCTCTCAGATATCTTGCCTGCTGATTCAGTACATGCAACAAATCAATCTTCATCTACAAGGTGGAATCCGTTCAAAAGTGAGGGTGGTGATGAAGTTCAAAATGTAGCAAGAAGCAGACCCATTTACATGCCACCTCATCTCAGGGATAAAAATACAATTCCTCCTACACAACCATCAGCCGGGTCGAAGTCTACAAGACGAGAGGATGAACGAAAAGTGGTAAGAACAAATAGAGGCTCAATCAGGTAAGTCTCTAACTCATTCTGTTCAATCAATCAGACCGATTAAGGGTAATCACCTGAATTTGTAAATAAGTCGTCTTTTATTTCCAATTTTCAAAATATTTCAAAAAGTCCAAAAAAAATTTAAAAACTAAAAACCAAAAAAAAATTGTTTGCAGGTTGGAAAATAATATACTTGGTATAAATAAAGTGTTTGAGAACACTGACAAGCCATGGGGACTGTGGAACCACCAAAAATAAAAACCTGAACCGGCTAAAGAAGTAAAGTTTGTCAATCAAAATAAGGAAAATCAACCTTTAAGGGAACCTCAGAGAAAGAAGATGAATACGACCGAAATGTGGATACAATGCAAGAATGTGCCAAGACAAAAGATAGAAGTAGTGAATTTAGTAGAAAAGAAACCACTACAGTTAAGACCACAATGGATGTTGAAGACCTGTGATAAGAAAGAAGTGAGATTCAAAACACATGAAGATGAGATTTTTCTACTAAATAAGAGCAAGACGACGAATCCACTACTTGAGGAAATGGTATCTTACAAGGACGTGTTATTAAATTTGAAAAATGATGGAGCAGCTTATCAAAAGTGAAAGAACGATTTTCCCTGCATAAAGGAAGTGAATGATCAGAAGACAATAAATAATAATCGGAGCATAAGGTTCAAGGAAACAATTAATCAGAAGGTAATGAATAATTTTCCCAGCACAAAGTTCAAGAAAGATATCAATCAGAAGATAATGAATAATTTTCCCAGTACAAAGTTCAAGAAAGATTTTAATCAGAAGACAACAAATGATTTTCCCAGAAAAAGGTTCAAGAACGCAATTAATCACAAGGAAATAAATGATTTTTCTAGCATGAGGTTCAAGAAAGCTAATAATCAGAAGACAATGAATGATTTTCTGAGTATAAGGTTCACGAATGCAGTTAATCAGAAGGTCATGAATGATTTTTCAGATACATGGTTCAGGAAGATGGAGAAAGAAGAATTTCGGGAAGATTTGAGAATCATACAGAATAGAAGAATTGTTCAACCATTTGATCGGGGCAGCCAACATGATCCAGGCCCGACAAGTGTTACTCGACCCAAGAAATACCATACCTAGGTAAGTGCTCAAATCTATCTAAGGGCGACAAATGCTCATAAAACTGAAGGAGTTTTTTTAGAGGTCCAATATCTCTCTCATAATGTCATAGTCTAGGGGCAGAGTCGTCATCATGTTTTGGCCCCTTTAGTCAGTCGGTCAAAAAAATATTAGGGGCAGAGTCGTCATATGTTAAGCCCTTGTCCAAAAGAATTATTATTTTCAGTTTTATAGTGTCAAAAAAAAGTCTACTAAGGGCAGAATCGTCATTAAGTTAATCCCTCGTCAAAAAAAAAATAAATCTAGGGGCACCGCCATCATCATACTGGTCCCATGTCATTAGAGTTTCAGTCTTGAATTATCGTGTTCGGTCTTCTAAATAATTTAGTGAGAGATATGTTAGTCCATTTGTGTGTCGGCATCAGTCAAGTAAGTCATCTCCTAAAGTTCTATGAGCAACGGACGTCCAAACGGATAGATCTAAAAAAAATATATATATATATATATATATATAAAATAGATGAAAAGAAAAAAATGAAAAATGAAAAAAAAAAGACAAAAAAAGGATAAAAAAAAGAAAAGAAATGGTTATTAAACAACCACTTGGGAAAATTGAGTAGCACTTAAAAGAGATTGAGGAAAAGAAGAGTCGTGTGAAGGAAATCGAGATTTGAAGCATCGAGTGTCATTCCTGGAAAGCAGCAAGATCGTGAATCGTGTTTACAGTTTGAAGCCAATTGATGAAGTCAATTATAGCTGGGAGATAGCTGGGAATATTGACAGATTTGAAAATTTGGATGAGGACGGTAATATTTTTTGTGGCATCTATCAGACACGTGGCAGGTCAGGATTCCTAAACCTTTGTATATATTGAGTATTTTGTTTTTCAAAATTATTTTCTAGGATTTGTTTTCTTATTTAAATAAAATATATATCTATATAAAATAAAAAAAACAAAAAAAAATATATAATAATAATTTGGATTGCTTAGTATTTATTAGGAACATGTGCTACTAATAGCTCCTTTGCAAGGTCATCAATTACATGCTTTCTCCAGACTTTGGACGCAAAGCTCGAAGGGAAAGTGAGGATTACTTTCTACATAAGGATTGTGGCAATCAAGAATGCTCAGAGTAAATTATTTATCTAAGGCTCCATATGGATCGTAGAAAGGACAAGAGATGACGAAAATATTTGTGTAGTTGCAGGAAATCCTACATTACACCCCTCACAAGATTTCATTAACATTCAACTCATTTTAGATTAACAATCTTAATTTTATCGATGAATCTTTGAACAATCTTACAAGAAAAGATAAAGGAATCAAGAATAACCACTGCTCTAGATTTTATCTCTCCTATTACTTGATTCTCAATCAGAAAAGATCTCTCTTTTCCTTTACAACTGAACGACTATTTACAGGGAAATACATAGTGGATGACAGCTAATCTGTCCTTTATTTTCGGATATAGCTTGCGACATTCTCGCAACCTTATGAATGTTAATCTCGCAAACTCTCTTATTTTCGCAGAATCATCACATTTTTCTCATGATTTTAGCCGACGTCGTTTATTATGTCATTTCTGAAATTGTTCTGCGACGCTGTTGTGTTGTTGATAATTTCGCTGAGGCATTATTGCTGCGAGATTCTGATCCTACATCTTGCCTCTTCTCATATCTTCTCTGCAAAGTAGAGAATGATGTGAGAAGTGCCGCAGCTGTTCATCTCTTCATATTCTGCATTTATCACACGTATTCTTTCTTCCATCTGTTTCTTGACACGTCTTCTGTAACCGCTGCTTTTCAACCGCTCACGTATTTTCGTCTTAATGGTGTTTATTTCTTCGAGTAAAAAATCTTCTTTATATATTCTTCTTACTCTTCTTTCCATTTTCTTTTTACTTTCTCTTCTATTTTTATTCTCTCATCTCTGCAACTCTATTGTTCTTCCGTAAGTTCTGCTACTGTAATCCTTCCCTCTTCAATCTTCTTACTTTTTATTCATTTCCATACTCTATATTCAAATATGCCTCCAAGTGGCCATAAACATGAGAAAAACTTAAAAGACGTCCAAAAAGATCTTGCTGAGAAAGGTTTCATACTTTCTACCATTCCTGGTGAAAGTGCCAAGTCAATTCTTTCTATCAAACTTTTCTATGATCAATATTGTGATGATCAATCAATCATAATTTTGCTAGGTCAGATTCTCGCAGGTCTCCTCATTCCTCTTTATGACCCAGATATTCCTCTATTCTATGAAATTCTCGCTCATTCGGGATTTTCGCGAGCTATCTTTCAATTGAGTGGGGATTGCATCCTTCTGATGTTAGAGTTCGCTAACCGTGGTGCTGGTAAAGGATCTCTGTACTCCAAAGAACTTAGGGATCCTAAATTCGCAGACCTGGAGACAATTGCTGAGAAATACACAGTAGCGAGTTTCTTTGAAAATTATGAATTGATCTCCATGAAGAAAGACAATACTCGCTGGGGTATTCGTTTGAAAAGGAAAGATAACATTGATGAAGATAAAATACTCATGCAAGACATTGATTGGAATTGTGGTAAGAACACAACTCCTGCCAATCCAAAGATGATAAATGGTGTGTTTTTCCCTTGATGCTAAAAGGACCTTACATTGCTGGGTCAAATGTTCTTCCTGAGAATCTCGCTACCTATCAACCTTGGGTATTCTCTTGGCCCGAGAAGGAGAAAGAGGTATATTTCTTCTAGCTTAGCTCACTTTATATTTCTTTATTTTTCTTTATTCTTTTGTTCGCTGACTCTTGCGACATTCTACAGATCCAAAAATTTAAAGATAGTTATAACATGACTGGGAAGGCTAGTACCTTGTTAGATCTTCGCTCATACACAGATGAGGTAAGAAATATTCTCTTATGATTTTAAACAGTATAATGTTGCCTCTATTTCTTATTTCTATCTGTTGTGAAGATTATTGCTGAAATAGAAGAGTCTGCCAATGTTGCGAAGATTGGTGATAAAGGCAAAGGTGCTCTTCGCAGGGAAAAACCAACTGCTCCTCCTTCAAAGAAAAGAAAAGTTCGTTCTTCCTCTCCTTCAAATATTCCTTCTCATGAAAACTCCGAGAATGATGAGGATAATGATGACCTTGCTGCAAATGAAGATTCTCCATCTGAATCTTCTATGGCTAAGCTCTCTGGACTCTTTTCTGATTCTTTGCAAGGAATGGGAGATAGTAATTTCGCTAACACCTGTAAGGCTCTCGCTACAATTTGCGATGTTCCTTTGCTGGATGGTGATAATTCTCTTCGTGGAGTTTCTAGATCAGTGACTCCCAATTTCCTGCATTCTCTTAATAGTCTGGTATGCTTTCATCCTTTTACTTCTTCATTGTTGTAACTCAAAATCTCTTTCTATTTTAATACTTTTTATAGTTTCTCGCAGGATGGAAAAGCTTCTTTCGCTGTTGCCTCAGATCTAGAGAGGAGATGCGAAAATCTTAAAAAGAAGAATCTTCAATTTCGCACAAAGAATGAGGAACTGGAAGCTGAAGTCAAATGTCTTCGCGAGAAAAACAGACAACTAGAAATTGATTCTTCTTCGTATAAGAACAAAATCTCTAGGATTCAACAAGCTAATAATCAGCTTTATGGTATGTTACTTTTCTCCTTTCCTTTCATTTATTCGTCCTGTTGTTTTATCTTATTTAATTGATCCTTTTTGCAGACATTTATGGTCTTTCTGATGAAGCTACCATTCTTCGTTCATTTCCTAATGCCTTGAATAATGATACCCTTCTTGAGCGTCTTAATAAATCTTTAAATAGTTTCTCAAATGATAAAATTTCATCTCTTTCCCTGAACGAACTAAGATCCAAATTTCGCCTCTTAGAAATTGACCATAGATCTAGTTTAGGCTTAGCCAACCGATTTAAGCGTCCTTTTCTTAATTCTAAAGAGAAAATCAATGAGTTGAGAACCAAAATTAGCAGTCTCACAGATGATAAGGATCGCATCTCTGATCAAGGTGCTAAGGCTTTGGCGAAATCCCAAGAGACCCTTCTTGAAGTTCAACTTGAACGAGATGAAGCTAACCGCAAGAATACCGATCTCTGTGAAAGAGAAAACCAAATTCGTTCTCGTCTTCTCATAAGTAATGAGGATGAATTCGCTTGGGATGCGAAAATTTTAGTTGATGCCAGAAAAGATTTAGGTGTAAATGTTAGTCTCCAAGTTGAGCATACAGCCTTGATTAGAGATATGATTTCTGACGAAGAAGGTTATTAACTGTTCTCCAATACTAATCTTTTGTTTCTTATGAATTTTCATCAAGTTATTAATTGATTTCCTTTTGCTCGCAGATTCTGAAAGTAGATATCACAAAAAGATTGAGGAACTTGATGCTGAAAAAGTGGAACTCGCAAAGAATCTTTCTTCTCGCAACGACAAGTATTCTAGATTAAAGAATCAAATCAAGATCACTGTTGCGAACTTTAAGAATGATGCTATGCATTTTCGCAATCAAACTATTCAAATGGTTTGTGATGACCATAGTATTCCTCATTCTGATTATCCTTGTCTCTTGGAGGAGATCCCAAAGAACATTCCAAGTCTGATTATTTCTGATAGCGAAGCTGATGATGAAGAATCTGATAGTGATGAAGGTTCTGATGGAGATGAAAATTCTGATGCAGACGAAGAAGGGAACAAGTCTGATGAAGATGATGAAGGATCAACTAAGAAGTAGTCTTTGTTTCTTTCTTTAATCTTCTGTAATACTTGTACATTTATTCCTCCTTTCTGTATATTTGTGAATTCTTTTGGTTTTCCATATTCCTTAATATATGAGTTTCTTTCATTTTGACCTGCATTCATTAAAACAATTCTTCCTTGCAATAAGGTTAATCAATATAATCATTAATTTTTTAATTTTTGCGTAAATCTATCATGTGGAGACAAATAACATTTTCTAATTTCATTCATTCCCATACTTGCCTCTGTTATTTGTGTCCAAATGAGAGATTTTGCAGATTTTTCTTATTTTGTGCCTCAACTTCGCAGTTGTTTATTTATAATTTCGCAATCTTATACGAAGTGAATTTCGATTCTTTTCAAAATTCCGTTCTTGTGTGGTCTTATTTTGCCTTCCTAATTAAAGGTCTTATTATGCCACCTCTTGTCATTGCGACAAAATCGCAGGACGTTCTTGCACTTTCATGTAAAAACCCATTGATCTTGCCTTAAATTTTTCTTTTGTATTATGGCCTCTTCAGAAATGTTGCGACTATATGATAGGCCTAAATATTCTTGCGAAAATAAAGCCCCATGAAATTGCCGTCTTGCGACGAAATCGCAGGACGTCTTCGCACTTTCATGCGAAAACCCATTGATCTCGTCTTATCTTTTTCTTTTGTATTATTGCCTCTTCAGGTTTGTTGCACAAATATGACAAGCCTTAATACCCTTGCGAGTAAAAAGCCTCATGACATTTGCGTCTTAAGACACTTATCAGCTCCCTAATGGAGGGTGCCGCCCTTATCTCCCCCCTGGTTTCCCCTTCAAGGAGGCGTACTTCTACCATACAAGGTTAGCTCCTCCCATCCAGTCTTAACAACAACCAGTTGTTTTCGCAGCCTCTTATCCCTTTTACCTATAGGGCCTATGGTTACGAGACTGCACCCTAAGTGGGGTTTTCTTCGGGCCGAGTGCAGTATAAGCCAAGATTTGTCAAGATTTGCAAGGTACGCTTCAAACGCCCCTGGAACTCTTGACTCAACCGTGTACCTCGGCGCCTTGATCAGATTCTGCACTCCTTGGGAGAGTCCTTGTTACCTTAGTCGCCCAACCTAAATCATATGCTTAAGCTGAGAATCCAAGGTGCCTCTCCTGGATGGGTTTTATTGACCCAAATCTCCATGACTCAGGTTCCGGTGGCGGTGTAGCCTTTCCCTGAGCCATGCAACAGGTACCCCCTTATATGACTTACTTTAGGTCTTACATTTGCCTCTTGCGAAATTGTATTCGCGAACTAGGGTGTACGCCATAAAGGTTCGCCCCTTTCTCTTTTGTCATTGTTCTCTGATTGTCTTTTGTAGAATTCATTATCTCTGCGAGATTCTTGCACATCATCATATTGTATTTGCATTTCGCAATCTCAATTTTGTCATTCAATAAAATGTACTTTTGAGAATTTTATTTATTGCGAGAGTGTCGCAACAAATCAATCATTCATACATTACCTTTGTTATCCTCTGCTTCTTTGTTATTTTGTGTTACTGTTTCCTAGGTAATGGTATGTTCACCATTTTTTATTCTGAGCTAGCATTAGTTTCGCAACATCTCTTTTTCATTTCTTTCGATTGCATCCACCATCAACCTCTCACTTCTTTGTGTATCTTTGATTTTGTGTCGCCAATTTTCCTTCTTGTTTGCTCTCCCTTCGCAAGATTCTATCTCAGTTTCGTAACACCTCTTTCCTTCAACCCAATCTCCCTTTATGACTCCTGCACCGCTGGGGTGAGGGAATTTGATGCACTGGTGAAAAGTTGAAGCTACACCTAGAATCCCATGTAGCCAAGGTCGACCAATTAATGCATTGTAGGGTGATTCTACATCACCGACACAGAATAGGATTTCAGAAGATATTCCCTTCAATGGAATTCGCATAGTAACCTCCCCTTTAGGCTTGTTGGCAGTACCATTAAAACCATATATCTTAAATGTTGATGGTATAAGATCATTATCTCTTCCTCCCATAGTTTTATAAGTATGATAAAATAAGATGTTCACAGAGTTTCCAGTATCGATTAGAATCCTATTAATTGCCCATGAATCTTCAGTTTCATCATCCTCATCTTCTTTCGGTTTTGGATTAATTTTTAATTTTACTACCAATGGATTATCATGTACCTCTTCACCTTCGGGGATTTCTTCTGCGGTAAAAAAAATAATCTGTTTCTGCCATTCCTCTAGTGGCGAGATTTTCGCAATATTCATAATTTCTCTTCCATCGTTATCTCTTGCGAACACTCTACTCAAAACATTGTCATGAAAATCTTCAATTGTCTTGTATGAATGTACGATAGAGTGATAGAATAGATTCTTTGCATTTGCACCAACTTCTATGAAGAATGTTTCCTTCTTTTTCACCGTGTTTACTTTGTGATGTTCTGGTGGTGCTGACAATGGTTGAGATTGTGGGTGCCCTACCAAAAAGTGGTTTAGTTTTCCTTGATCTATCATTCTCAGAATAATTTTTTTTACATTTATGCAATCATTTGTAGTATGTCCATGAAAATGATGATAAGAACAAAACTCCTGACTTCTGTGGTTTGGAGGTGGTTCCGTTCCCATGTTCCATGGTGTTGGTATATTCTCCATCAAAATTATAGCTTCCCATATTTTCTCCACACTTGCATTTAGAGGTGGCATCTTGATTTCTTCCCATACTACCTTGTGACCTCCTTGTCCTCTATTATAGTTTTGTCTTTGACCTCCATAAGTTTCTTGTGGCTGATCGAGTCTTTGAATCTTGTTATTTCCACCACGATTGTAGAAATTTCTTTCTCCTTCATACTCCTCTTGATCTCGGCTTCTCATAGCCACCAGTTTCTGTTGATTGTTACCTGTCACCTTCTCTTGTTGTACTTGCGAAGTATTCTCCACTGTGTTTATTAGCTTGGGTAGTAAGCTTGCATTCGCTGTTTGTGAACTGGTATTCACAACTGGGTATGATTCCATTTCACTTTGCGTTTCCTCTAGAGCAATATATTCTTCTTGAAGTTCTCGCAATTCAGTCATTGTGATCGTATTCTTGACTCTGAAAATTTGGACATACAATAGGTTGGTTGCAAACATAACATTGATGAATGATAAGATAAGATATCTCTCATCTATACGGCCAGCCATTTCGCTACACATAGTCCTCCATTTTTTAGTTAGGTGCTTCAAACTTTCGCCAATCCTTTGTTTTAATCCAAACACATCTTCAATACCAGGTCGCGAAGAATTATTACTTATATATGCCACCAGGAATGTAGTCTGCAAATGATTGAAGGATGTTATTGTATTCTTTGGTAGACCTTCGAACCATTTTAACGCCTCCCCTGTTAAGCTGGATGCAAAATACTTGCATAATACGACATCATGATTTTCCCATTGCAGCATACACCTAACATAGGCTTTAATATGTTGAATTGCACAAGTTGTTCCATCAAAAATGCTGGTTAATGCGGGCAAATTGCATTTCAGAGGTATTCCTCCTAGTTATACTTCCCTTGTAAATGGAGTTTTCGCAGCTCTTCTATAGCTTCATCCAATTGTCTTCTGCCTACTTCTCCTCTATTATTTAGCATTCCTCTCATTTCTTCTAACTCTTTCAAGATTTGTTTATTTACACCTGAATTTTGATCCATTGGTCTTTTTAATTTCGCCTCACTTCTTCTGCGTTCATGTCTTTCTTCTCTCGCGAAATTTTGCATTTCTTCTTCATTATCCTCATCTCGTCTTCTTCTGCGAGTCTCGTCTTCATCTCTATCTTGGATTCACATATAATGATGTCTCTTATTTTCTCCTTCATGATTTTGTTCATTTCTTATTAATTCCATTCGCTGTCTTTCAGCCATCCTCTGTATTCTATCATACTCTTCATTGATATTACCGTTATTCCGATACTTTGGTAGAATTTAATTTTAATTATTAAACGGGTGGAGTTAGACGTTCTTCATGGGAGTGGCTTATGAGTAGTTAACTTGAGTTTATAATTTATGTTATATTTACCAACTGAAGTTCATTTTTTAGTACTTGTTAATTTAGTGGACTTCTGTGAGATCCTAGATAGAAAGAGGAGAATCATTTTGTCTCAACATCTGATCTCTAACTAAACCACGCAGAGTATTAGCTCTAGTTAATCCACTAGACTAGTGTAGTTCTAGTTTGGAGTAACTTTCAAGATACTTTAGTAGCACAAGAATATACTGTATTAATCTTCGAAAATGTGTGGATCTTACATGGTTTGTTTTCAGGTTTTGGATTTCAGTAGCTTTGTTTTTAGTCGTATATTTCCCACAACCATAAGTATACATCGAATAAAAATCTATTCTCTAGGGGCAAGGTCGTGTGGTAAGCCTGAGTGTGTGGCGGAAGTCCTTGTCATTCTAGGAAAGGTAATGAGCACATCTGGAATCTGGACCTCTTAATACAAACTAGTGATTCAAAATTCGTGTTCAATTTCCTTTGTTTTAAGAGATTATTAACTGTAACTTCTAGCTTCTCTATCTCCATATATTCATTAGGGATCTCATCATAGAATAACGAAGTAACCAGGAGAGCATTTTCTCTCTACCAACTTGGGCAGCTATCTTGATAGGAGTCCTACAAGATATATTTTTATATTAGCAGTGAGGTTATAAAAAAGCATAAATAGGAAATAATGTGTTATACTAGAACTTTGTACTACAGAACTATGTTATAACAGTTGAGAACATTTAGCAAAGTTAGGTGTTGGATTGGTTTTCATATTATGGCTATAGTGGTCTTTTGGAATGAACAATCAGGGCATTCTATTATAACCAAATGTTGTTTGAGTAATGACTTGGTAATTGATGAAATATCATTTCTTTCTAATTATTAGGTGTCGTTTTGTGCTCGCAATGCCAAGGTAGTTTCCTTGGAAAGGCTTAGTGTAAGGTCTGGAACACATGCATCGCGCAGTTGAAGTTGTGTCAGGTTCGGTTCTGTTCTTACATTTGCCTGTCCTATTTTTCCCTATATCTTAAAATATTTTTATTATTTACATTACTCAACTAGAATTAGGCTAGGTGATTTTGGATGCTACCAAGATGATTCAGTAAATTATTATATAATCATTTTCATTGTTGCACTGTAAGTTAAATATTTAGTGTTTTGCTTTATATGTACAAAGAGATTTCATATTTACATGCCACTATATATGTGTAACTGCTGGTTACACATGCCACTATGCATGTGTAACTCTCAGTTACACTACCCATATCCATGTGTAAGTCCTAGTAGTTACACATGCTAAAAATGAACAACAAAATTGTTTTTTGCATCAATTGATTTTGCATTTCCGAAGTCATTGTTTCGTATGAAACCTTACCTGATGGTAAGAGTTCAAATCTTTTATTTTGAATCTTAGATTATCTTTGATTAATCATGGTGGTTCGTCCATGCAGATGCCCAAAGCCAACAGTTGATGCTATAGGAGGACTTGCGCTTGGAGATGGTTTATAATTGGAAATGGTTAGTGATTTCTGCTAACTAGTAGTTATATGGATGTGTAACTAGTAGTTACACAAGCTATATGGATATGTAACCACTAGTTACACATCCTGGGATATAAAGTTTATGTTTTATATATTGCAGGTTCTTATGAAAAGGTATATCATGCATATTGGAATGACTAGATAACATTGGTTGGCAGTTGCTTTATGGCCATCTTGTTCTCAGTAAAGGACCATCATTCAGTTTGGATGATGATCTAGCTAAAGAAGCGAGTAAAGCAGGTTAATTATTTATCCTAAAACCCTCTCCCTCGGATCTTCCATAAAAAGGAAAAAAACTATTCAATGCACTCAAATTATTTTTGAAGTTTTTCTTTGTGAGTAGCTTAGGAACAGAAGCAAACGATAGCAGAAGAGGTTGCTTCAGTGCTTAGTATTGGTGTTGATCTTAATACCATGCCGATTAAAAAGTTTGTTTATTTTATTTCAGATCGTAACAAAAGAAATATGAGAGAGTTTGGAATATAATACTTTTGAGTTTTCGTTCAGCTCTGAGAAGATGGTAACTACATTGCGCGTTGGGGCAGAGTATGCTGGAGTTTCTGTACGGAACTGCATGCTTATTGCTGGAGGCCAATCTGGTGTATCTGAATGTTAATGCATAGTCATGCCACGTATCGTTCTGCGGAGCAGGTCTGTGGTTTCTTATATACATCAACATACATTATACGTCTATTGTACAGTTCATGATTTGATCATATTTGCAGAGTGTTATAACTTGGCAAGATAAATGGACTTGTAGCTACTAGTTACATGTGATAATTAGATATGTAACTCATATATACACATGCTAATTAGATGTGTAGCTACTAGTTACACATGCTAATTAGATGTGTAACTTATAGATACACATGCTAATTGGATAGAATATAAAGTCTATGTAATATGCATGATGATCGTTTGCTAGAAAGTGATGGTGACAGTCGTCATAGGTAATTATTTGATTTCAGTTTATTCTACAGTTAAGATTCGATTTCAGTAAAAGCCATATTTGATTTAAACGAAGGAAATTTAGTTGCTATTATACCTAAAATGCTTGTTTAACTAAGAAATATCATTAACTAAAGACATAATTGAAGAATCTGGATTAGCTGAATCATTAGGACTTTCAGTTTTCTTAATGTATGAGAAAAGTATTGGTGAAGCTTCTAATTGGGTTGTTTATTTTCCCGTTTACATATGTGTTGGAAGTCTTTATTGTTTGACCACCTTATCAAGGATGCGATAGTTCATGAATTGACCTCATATTTCGACGTTAACTTCGTATTGCATATAGGACAATTTGAGCTTCATATCATGGAGGGAGAGTTTGCTGATCCTCAGATTGTAGTTATGCTTGGTGAAAACGGGAAAGGGAAGATGACATTTGTTTGCTTGCTGGTACACTTATTTAGATCCCTCTCTTGTTGTTTTTAGTTTCAAATTCTATGTCTAGACTGCGCATTTATTCACATTACACAAGTAGGATGTATGTGTAACTTCTAGTTACACATGTTATATGCTTGTGTAACTCCTAATTACACTTGTAGGATGCATGTGTAACTCTGAATTACACTAGACAGATGCATGAGTATCTTCTAATTACACGTGCTAAAATGAACAAACCTTGTAACCAAAAATTACGCATGCCAGTTACACAAGCTTTATGGATGTGTAACTGCTAGTTACACATGCTAATTGGATGTGTAACTATGAATTGCACATGCTAATTAAATGTGTAACTGTGAGTTACACATGCTATGTGGATGCGTATCTGTTGCATATGCTTATACTTTGGTGTGTTTGATGAGCACTTTTTTTGAGTTTGTAAAAAAATTGAATTCTTGCAGCAAAGTTGTTTCTTAAGCTCTGGTTTTTAATTACTTGATTTCACATCTCCTTATGATAGAATGTGATTTCGTGTAGGTGAAACTGAATATACATTGTTGTATGTATTGTTCATTTTAATCTTATAAATACTGATTGCGTGTTGTTATATTTCAAGTTTCAGATAACTTCATAAAAGCTAATTGCTTAAATGTGATAATGGTCTCGCTGGAATTGGAGTTGACGCTGAATACACAAATCAGATGCATGTGTAACTCTCAATTACACTAGATAGATGCATATGTAACTCTCAATTACAATAGACAGAAGCATGTGTAACTAGAGAAATTATTGTAAATGAATATTAAAGTAGTACATGTATTTTTTTTTTGTATGCGTTCTTTTTTATGTCTATTTTTTTTGATGTGTAACTTTGCATGACACATGGCATAAGGATGTGTAACTTCTGGATACACATGCCATATGCATGTGTAACTTCTGTTTACACATTCACACTATACTTTAATAATTTTGAGCTTAGATTTAATAATTTTGGGCTTAAATTTAAATTTTATTTAATTTTGGGCTTGACAATATATAAAAGGGCATGGATGTCTTTTAATAACTCGGGGCCTAGATTTAAACTTCTTTTAATTAAGAGCCTCATATTATGGATAAACCATGGATCGGGCCTTAACCTAATTTCCTCTCTCATAAACCATGCACCCATTAATACCCGAGGTCCACCACCCCACTAGAACTAGACGTCCAAGTTCAAGGTATTGACACCAATATAGGAACCGAGTAACCAAAATGAGTTAGTCGCCCAGCCAAAAGTAATATGTTGACATCCTGTTTATCTTTGTTCCCAAGTCTTTCAATGTTAACAAAAATCCTAAAATTAAATGATATATTTTACAATTATGGTAAATGAAATAAAATAATTTTTAAAATATGAAATAATATTTGTTAATTTGGATTTAGGTTTTTAATGTGAGCGGTCCGATCAAAGTCAATCAATCCTGTGGTTATAGTTCACGGAGAAACAATATAAATAGGGAGCTGTACTGTACTAGTACGATTAATAATTCAGAGAACCGGAAATTGATCGAACTGAGTAACTCTGCCGTAGAAGCCTCTATTTATTTCAATAAATTCATCACTGCTCACAGGAAGTTCATTACAGCTTAATAAAGCAAACCGAAAAGAATTGGAATCCTAAGCTAGAACAAATGAGGACTCAACACATGTCCACCTAACAACTACCAATAAGGGCTTAGGATAAAGGCAAACACGGAAATATTGGGGCACCCACAGTACAGGCATCCAACAATACTAGGCACATGAATAACACTCCCCCCATGAGAAAAACCTTTTCCTCAAGGTTTGAACTGTGGAAAATGATGAGCTATGTGTTTAGAGTCTTCCCAAGTAGCATCCGTCTCAGTAGCATTTGTCCATTTGATCAGCAATTGTGGAACAGAAACCCCTCCTCTGATGACAGTCCTTTTGTCTAAAACAGCTGCAGGTATTACCAAAATTTGGCCATCTGTGTCAAGAGTAGGCAGTGTAGGGAGATGAGTTGCGGAGTTACCCAGTTGCTTCTTAAGTTGGGATACATGAAAGACAGGATGGATTCTTGCATCAGGTGGAAGAGCTAGCCTGTAAGCTACAGTGCCAATTTTCTGTAGGATGGTGAAGGGGCCATAAAACCTCGCCGCTAGCTTCAAGTTCCTTCTGAGGGCAACAGAAGCTTGCCTATATGGTTGCAGCTTGAGGTAAACCTTGTCGCCTACCTGAAACACTCTTTCAGTCCTCTTCAAGTCCGCAAAAAACTTCATTCTATCTTGAGCAGTGTGGAGGTTTTCCTTGAGAAGTGAAAGAATATCAGCGCGTTGCTTCATATAATCTGCTACATCAGTGATTGTAAAAGTGGCAGAAGAAGGAAAATCCAAGTGTGGAGCTACATAACCATACAGATCCTGGAAGGGACTCATTTTCAAGCTTGTGTGGAAGGTGGAGTTGTACCACCATTCTGCCAAGGGAAGCCAGCTATGCCATTTTTTGGGTTGGTGACTGCACATGCACCGTAATTATGTTTCCAGACAATAGTTGACCCGCTCAGTCTGCCCATCAGTTTGGGGGTGATAAGCCTTACTCAAATTTAGCTGAGTCCCTAGAGATTTGAATAGGTCCTGCCAAAAGTGACTTGTGAAGATCTTGTCTCTATCGGATGTAATGGAAGCCGGTAAGCCATGGAGCTTGAACACAGTGGAGATGAACTCTCTAGCTACAGAAGAAGCTGTGTAGGGGTGATGCAGACCAATGAAATGGCTGTACTTGGTCAATATGTCAACAACCACTAATATGACAGACTTCCGTTCACTCATTGGTAGACCCTCAATGAAATCCATTGATATATGCTGCCAGGCATGATCTGGAATGGGTAAGGGCTGGAGTAGTCCAGCATTGAAATTCTGACCACCTTGTGTCTTTGACATATATCACAGGAGGAAACAAAGGACAAAATCTCCCTTTTCATAGCAGGCCAGAAGAAATGGGCTTTAGCTCTATGGTAAGTTGCTTGCATACCTGAGTGACCTCCTACAGCTGAGGCATGCAGAGACTCCAAAATGTGAGACCCTGTGTTTGCTGAGCTGCCCACATATAATCTTGCTTTGTATCTCAAGATGCCATCCTTGTACGAGTAGTTAGGATGTGCCTCCGGGGTGAGAAGCAGCTGAGTAATAATATTTTGTACCTTGGGGTCAGAGACATAGCTTGCAAGAATGTCCTGAGTCCAAGTTGGAGTGGATGCTGTAAGGGATTGGCATTCTAAAATGTCGTGTTGTCTCCTTGAAAGTGCATCAGCCACTCTGTTTTCCGAACCCTTTTTGTAGTGGATGACATAGTCAAAGCCTAGTAACTTGATGAGCCATTTTTGTTGCAGCATGGTGGAAATTTTCTGCTCCAAAAGATATTGTATACTCTGGTGATCAGTTTTGATGATAAATTGAGAGCCCTGAAGATATTGTTTCCATCTTGTAACAGCCTACACAATTTCCAAGAGCTCTTTTTCATAAGTAGATAAGGCTGCAGCTCTTGGACCAAGGGGTTTGCTGTAAAAGGCAATAGCTCTTTGATCTTGCATGAGTACAGCTCCAATCCCTGAGTCACATGCATCAGTTTCCAAGGTAAACTGTTTGTTGAAATCAGGTAGTGCAAGTACAGGTGTAGTGGTCATAGCCAATTTGAGAGCATTAAAATCAGTCGTGGCAGCAGGAGACCAATGAAATGAGTTCTTCCTCAGTAAATCAGTTAAGGGTCTGCTGATGATACCATAATTCTTCACAAACTTCCTATAGTATCCAGTAAGACCCAAATACCCTCTCATCCCTGTAGTGTTGGTGGGCACAGGCCAATCCACCATGGCTGAGATTTTGGCTGGGTCAGCCATAACTCCATTGTCTGTAATGATGTGGCCTAAGTATTCAATCTCAGGCTGCCCAAATGAGCATTTAGAAAAGTTGGAAGTTAACTGGTTTGCCCTGAGAATGTCCAATGTGGTTTGGAGGTGAATTAAGTGAGAATCCATGGTTGGACTGTAAACCAATATATCATCAAAAAACACCAGTATAAATGATCTGAGGTGATCTTGAAAAATGTGGTTCATAAGAGCTTGAAATGTAGTAGGAGCATTAGTGAGGCCAAATGGCATAACCTTGAATTCAAAATGCCCATGGTGAGTCCTGAAGGCAGTCTTGTGTATATCAGAAGGGGAGACTCTAATTTGATGATAACCTGACTTAAGATCAAGCTTGGTAAAAAATTTGGAACCATGCAGTTCATCTAGGAGCTCATCAATGACTGGAATGGGAAATTTATCCTTGATGGTGAGACTGTTGAGTTTCCTATAGTCTACACAGAACCTCCAAGAGTTTTCTTTCTTCTTGACAAGGAGAATAGGAGATGCAAAAGGGCTGTTACTTGGTTGAATTATACCAGTCTGCAACATTTCCTTGACTAAGCTTTCTACCACTGCCTTCTGCAAATAGGGGGATCTGTAAGGCCTGAGGTTAACTGGTTCTGAGTTTGGTTTCAATGGTATTTTATGGTCTAGGGCCCTTGTAGGAGGAAGTTTTGTTGGCACATCAAAGACATCCTTGTATTGAGTTAACAAGGAAGAAATTTGGGGTGGTGGTGAAGGAGGAGGTTGGGAAGAGATGGAGAATAATTGGCCTACCAACCCATGTGAGTGTTTTTGAAGGAATTTCCTAACTGCTGAACCACTCATCATGCTCAGAGAAGATTTTTGTGGAGCTCCAGTAAGAGTGATCTTCCTACCCTTATATGTGAATGTAATACAGAGCTTGGAAAGATTGAATAAGACATCAACCAAATTTCTGAGCCAGTCAGCCCCCAAAACAATGTCACAACCCCCCAATGGAATTAGTTGTAAGTCCCCACAAAATTTATGTCCCTGCATTGACCAATTAAGTTGAGAACATATACCTGAGCTTATTGTTTTCTCTCCATTGGCCACAGTCACTAGTAAGCTAGCAGTGTGGGTCACTGGACATTGGAGTTCCTTTGCCAGAGCACTGTCAATGAAACTGTTAGTGCTACCTGTATCAATGAGGATAGAGATGGGCTTCTTGTGCAGTATACCAGGAATTCTAATGGTATCAGCCGATACAGTCCCTGTCAGGGCATGCAAGGAGATCTCCATATCACTTTCTACAGCAGGTGCTTCCTCTGTGTCCATAATTAACCCATCCTCTTTCTCTGAACTTCCTGAAGGTTCTTCACCAATCAGAACACAAAGATATTGTTTCTTGCAAATGTGACCTCGTCTATAATAATCATCACAATTGAAACATAAGCCTTGGGCCTTCCTGGCTTGCACTTGTTCAGGTGTAAGTTTTTTAAGTGGAATGATGGTATTAGACTTTGGAACTGGTGGAGTAGGAGATGGGTGAGGAGGTGGCGTTGAGGTGAAGGAGGCTGAAGTGAAGGGCCTTCTAGAATTAATGGGTGTATGAATTTGTTTTTGTGGGTACTTGGTCACCCTATGCTGTAAGCTCAGTGTTTGTTCTTGCATTCTAGCAAGGGAAAAAGCATTTAACAATGTCTGTGGGTTAAACATTAGTACTGAACCCCTTAGTTCTTCTTTCAGGCCACCAATGAAACTAGCTATAAAGTAAGTTTCAGGGAAGTGTGGGTGAACACTCAATAACAATGCCTTCAAATATTCAAATTCTTCAAAATAAGCCTCAACTGTAGTCAACTGAACCAACTTATTGAATAAACCCACAATATTATCATGAGCTGGGTTCTCAAAACGAGCACAAATATTTTCACAAAAGCAAGTCCAAGAAATATGGGGTTGGGTAATACAGAGATTGGCATACCACTTAGTTGCTTTGCCATCCAGATGAATAGCATCCATTCGTGTTCGATTGACGTCTGGAACGCCTTGCATCTGAAAATAATACTCACATTTCTGTATCCAACTTTTTGGGTTCTCTCCGTCGAATCTAGGGAAATCGAGCTTAGGAATACGATTAATTGAGTGAGGGTTACGAATGTTGGTGTGAGCAAACAAATCGTTACCTTCAGTATGAGCATAACCACCTGTAGAACCTTCTGCTTCCCCGAGATCTGGATTGTGAGAAAAAAATTTTGTCAGCTGAGATCTCAAAGTCTTCTCGAATTCAGATCGAAGAGACTGTATACTCTTTTCAACCTCCATCTTCACTGTTTGTACATCCTCCTTAGTCGATGTTGTATTGAGCTGTAAGGCTAGATGATTAACCTTTTGATGTAAGGAATCAATTTCTCCCTGTTGTCTATTGTTAGTATCCTGTAATTCTCTGCACGTCGGAGCAACCATTGTAATTGATAGGAAGGAACGAATCTAGATACCAATTGTACTGTACTAGTACGATTAATAATTCAGAGAACCGGAAATTGATCGAACTGAGTAACTCTGCCGTAGGAGCCTCTATTTACTTCAATAAATTCATCACTGCTCACAGGAAGTTCATTACAGCTTAATAAAGCAAACCGAAAAGAATTGGAATCCTAAGCTAGAACAAATGAGGACTCAACACCTGTCCACTTAACAACTACCAATCAGGGCTTAGGATAAAGGCAAACACGGAAATATTGGGGCACCCACAGTACAGGCATCCAACAATACTAGGCACATGACAGGAGCTAGTTTTGATGTTTAAGGGGTTTTGAAAAAGATTGAGGAGAGAAATTTCAGTAAAAATAAAGAAAAACAAGTTTTAGGAGAGAAAATTGCTAGAGAAACAAGAGGCGTCATTTGATTCAATTGGAGTCCCGGATACGGTTTTGCGGCCGCTGCATTATTGTTGGCTTTCTTTTATTAATCTAAGTAACATTATAAATATCACGGAGCGATAACATGTTTGCGCATTTTTCATAAGCTTCTTGTTCTCGATACTGTTGAATGAATAAGAATTGCGTAATGATAATGAACAAGGTTTAATATTTGGATGCAACATATTTAAACCTCACCAGCATTATTGTTTTGTCCTTACTTGCTTTGTTCTTTCTTGTTTTGTCCATGCACATTAGTAGAAGTGTAGAACTCATGAGCATTAGTGGTTTAGGCATACGCAACTTTGATGGATTTTCGTTACTACGAATCATTCTCTGTTAACTATTTCGTCTTAATTGGTTAATTATAATAATAGTGTTTTGGGTAATAATATTAATAGTAGTTGTCATCATATTTGCACAGCTAGGATTAATTCATCATATTTGCATAGCTAGGATAATTTTTATTAATAGATTGAGATGATAATAATGATTTTTGAATAATAATAATTGTATCTCATGTTTTATAATAATAATAATAATTTGTGACCATTTTTCATAATAAAAATAATACTAATTGTGTCTTTGTTTGTGAGATCAGGTTTTTGCGGTTGGATAGATTGTTAATTTGAACACCCGGAGACAGTTATTAAATTTTGCATGAATTTATTTTTTTATATTTTATTTAAGTCAAAACTCTAAATATCCCGATTATAAAGTAGAGGCCAAGTTTCGGCTTGGACGGGCTAGGTGCCTCACACCTTCCTAACTCGTACCTTGATTCCCGGAATCTGTCCCTGTTTTTTGGACTAGTGTTTTTTTTGGGTCCCAACTCCCTAAGTTGGGTGGCGACTTCCCCTAATAATAATTTCCACGTGTATTGCCATTTAGATATTTTAGAGATCCTAACCGATTTCGACGGTATCTACAATGGTTCAACCACCTATACAGGGAAAGATTTTGTTGAGGCTAGGCTGGACAGAGCTTTTTCTAACTCTGGATGGCTTAGCTTGTATCCTAGGGCCATGGTGTATCACCTGACCCCTATGGGGTCCGACCATGCCCCAATTCTCGTAAGAACCTCTCCTTATTGGAAAGACGGAGCCTAACCATTTAAGTTCTTTGGGATTTATATGGAGGATCCGTCGTGCTTCCGAGTGATGGAGGACTCCTGGGACTTTGACCCAGGGGGGTCAACAACTTTTAGTTTTGTGTCCCGTCTAAAAAACGTCAAAACTAATATAAAAATTTGGAATAGGGAGCATTTTGGGAACATCCAACAAAACATCAAGAAACTCACTCAAAATCTTAATCATGCTAAAAACAATCTCAAACTTCAAGATAATATCCCTAAGATTCTGGAAATTGAAAGTAACTTGGAAAAATGGGATAATTATGAAGAAGCGTTTTGGAAAACAAAAGCTTCGGATAACAACTTGCATTTGGGAGATAGAAATACCGGATATTTTCACTCAACGACTAATTATAGGGCTAGGAAATTGAGAATTGAGACTGTTAAAAGGGATGATGGAACTTGGTATAATGAAACACAGGAAATAATTGACACCTTCTACACCCATTTCGCCTCCATGGCTTCTTCCTCGCACCCTGATATATCAGAAATAATCGATCTGATTCCCTAGTGTTTAACTGATCTGGATAACTCCAAACTTATGGGAAAACCTTTAGAACTTGAAATAAAACTCATCCTCTTCGACATGCATCCAGACAAATCCCCGGGCCCTGACGGCTTTCCTGCTATCTTTTTTCAAAAAAACTGGTTTCTCATCAAGGATGAGTTAACTAAGATGATACAAGACTTTTTTGAAACTAGACATATTCTAAAATAAATCAATTCTACTTTTATTGCTCTCATTCCGAAAATTGATTCTCCGGAAACACCAAAGGATTTTAGACCCATTTCTTTGTGTAATACCATCTACAAAATCATCTCGAAACTGCTAGCTAATATGATCAAACCTTTCCTGGACAAACTTATTTCTCCTTATCAATCTGCTTTCGTCCCTGGCAGGAAGATCTCATACAACATTGTCATTGCTCATGAGATTATACAAACAATGAGAACTGAAAGAAAACACAAGAAAAAGAAAGGGTACATGGGTCTAAAAATAGATATGTCTAAAGCTTTTGATCGGGCAGAATGGCCTTTTCTGGTTAAAGTCATGGATAAAATGGGTTTCTGTAAAAATTGGATTGAGTTAATCTTTCAATGCATAGGAACCACCTCCAGCGCGGTTCTTATCAATGGGTCTCCGACGGGTTTCTTTAAGCCTACTAGGGGATTAAGGTAAGGAGACCTCTCTCTCTGTACTTATTCGTCATCTGTATGGAAGACCTATCGAGAGTCCTCTTGGAGGCTGAAAATAAAAAGATGATAACTGGGGTGAAGTTTTCCAAAGTCTCCCCATCCATTTCTCATCTTCTTTTTGATGATGATTGCCTAATATTCACGAAAGCGGGGAAGAAGGAATGTAAAAACTTGGTGAAAATTCTTGACCTCTTTAGCATTGGGTCAGGTTAACAAATTAACTATGATAAATCAGGGATCTTTTTTAGCAAATCAGTACCAAATTGTGACATAAGGGAGATTTTTCAAATCCTCAAAGTGCGTAGGATTAGACTAGATGACAAATATCTAGGGGTCCCTCTTTTCACCCACAAGTCCAAAATCAAGTGATTCGAACATCTAGTTGAAAAACTACGGGGTAGGCTAAAAGGTTGGAGGCTTCTCTCTCCAGCGGGAAAGGGGGTCATGATAAAACACGTTGCAGACACTTTGGCAACATACCAAATGTCTTGCTTCGTGATTCCTAAAACTATAACCAAGAAAATGGATTCTCTCAACAGATCCTTCTGGTGGGGTCATGCTAAGGATAGTAACAGTGGTTGGTGTCCTATGGGATGGGGTGGAATTTGTATGCCCACTACAAGTGGTGGGCTTGGTTTTAAGAAATATGGAAAATTCAATCATGCTATGCTAGCCAAGCTAGCATGGAGAATGATAAAAAACCCGAAGGCTTTGTGGTCAAAAATCCTAGAAACTAAATACTTCAGAAACATTTCCCCACTAAACATCACTCAACCAAAAGGTAACTGCTCCTGGTTCTGGAAAGGACTATGGAACGTGATAAAAATAATCAAGGAAGTGTCCATATGGAAGGTAGGAGATGGAAAGGATATCCAAATATGGAAACATAACTGGATACCTCTAGACAACCCTAATAACATTTTGAGAAACGATATCAAGCCACCATAGAGAATACCCTAATCTACGTGAAGGACTTAATGCACTCCTCCTCCAAAGAGTGGAATGTAGTTTCTGCACCAAGTTGTAGATGGTGGATTTTCGAAAAAGCGTAGAATTGTAAAACTATACTCCAGATTCGGCAACCGGATGAGTATTGAGACTCATGTCTCTCATTAAAGCATGAAAGCTCATGTCATAAATCTCTAACTGAGAAGACTGTCTCTCAGAGTACGTGTAGATGTGTAGTCTCTCAGCTAAGGCCACGACACATCTCATGAATACTGAGAAATTTCAGTAATTACTCCGGATCCGGCAATCGGATGAGTATCGAGACTCATGTCTCTGTGCATGAAAGCTCATGCCACCTCTGATGGAGAAAGTCTCTCAGAGAAGATGAAGATGTGTAGTCTCTCAGCTGAGGCCACGGAACATCTCATACTGTATAAAATCGAAAGATTGGGCGGCTCCTAGACAGCATGTCTGCTAGTATAGAGCGACAACGTCTTCGGGATGTAACCAGATTTTCCCCGACTATGCAAGAGGAATATGACACTCCAGCAGGTTCATATTGCTCAACCCTCAGATAATTAATGCTCCTAGACAGAAAGCCCTTCTAGTACAGAGCCAACACTTAATTATCTTAAATCGTATGAATATACAGCAATATTCCACGAGCCATCGTCTGAATATCCAGCAATATTCTACGAGTCGTCAATTAATCGCCTGAATATTCAGCAATATTCTACGATTCCTCGTTATATTTCGTTACTTCAATCTGTGGTTCTTCCCAGCAGAATTCCACAGGTTAGTAATAAATATTCAACGAAACAGGCATCTGGGCATCGAATAAGCCCTGACAAAATGGTGCAAGTGTAATTAGCAGATAATACACAGACCAGCATTTTGAATGCACGAACGAGCATTTTAAAAATACGAACGAACGAGGAACCTATGCAAAATAGGAAGGGAAAATAATAATAATAAAATATTAAACAAAAGCGCCAGGGTACTAGGCTCATCAGCCAGCCAGTCATGCCGTGACTAGTCCCGCGCCCAATTTTATATTTTACCATATTTTTACTATTTTCACGATTTCATGAAAATCCTCTCGTTCGAGTAAATTTCCTTTATTTCAAAGAAATTATCTAAATCACATGATTTTATCAAAAAATAATAAAATTAGGGAAAGTTATCGCGGGAACGAGCACCAGCTTGGCCATGTCTTGGCCGTGGCGGGTCCCACACCTCACGTCTCCATTATTTTATTATTTCTCTCAAATTATGAAAATTCCTTGATTTTATAAATTTTCCCTAAAATCATGAAAATTACCTAATTTCATGTATTTTTATCTAAATCACATGATTTTATCAAAAAATAATAAAATTAGGGAAAGGTGTCGCGGGACCGCCGGCCGGCCGGGCATGCCTTGGCCATGGCCGGTCCCACACCTCACGTCCCATTATTTTATTATTCCTTCTCAAATTATGAAAATTCCTTGATTTTATGAATTTTCCCTAAAATTACCTAATTTCATGTATTTTCTCTAGAATCATGGAAAATATTAAAAAAAATTAGGAAAACTTGTGGGACCGGGCTCTAGCCGGCCGACCATGCCCTAGCCGGTCCCGCATGCCCATTATTTTATTATTATTTGGTGTTTGGTTTCCTGATTTCATGAAAACTCCCTGATTTCAACAAAATATCTTGGTTTTCAACAAATCCCTTTGATTTTATGAAAAATTATCTAAAATCATCAAAATTACATAAAATTGGGAAGAGTGCCTTGGGAGCCGCGCCCATTGGCCGGCCGGCCATGCCACGGCCATTGCCGGTCCCACACTCCCATTCCCTATTTTATATTTTAATTTATGTCTCTCATCTCATGGAAGTTCCCTAATTTCGCCAAACTCTCCAGTTTCATGGAATTTCCCTTAAATCAGAGAAAAATACATAAAATCACATAAAACTGGGAAAAGAATGTGGGACCGCGTGTCAGCCGGCCGACCATGCCCTAGCCATGGCCGGTCCCACACATTGTGCTTCCTTGTTTATTTATTATTTTCATCATCTCATGTATTTTTGCCGGTTTCAGCAAAACCATGGATTTTGCATATTTTCTCCAAATGTTGCTCAAACGTGCATCAGAAAATATCAAAATTCTCAGGACAGAAGCACGAACACTATGGTGACACGGGCATATCCCCTTGACCGACCAAGGGTGACCCTGAGGCTTGCAAACAGCTGGTCCCGCATGTTTTAATGATTTTAACCTAATTTGCTCAGTTGCACATATTAGGTTCGAACTCTTTCCAAATAATTGGAAGTTCGCTCAAACGACCATCTACTGGTCCCATGACCATCAAGATCCGGTCTCATGACCTCTTGGTCGGCCCCTCATATTTTCTACATCAGGTTTTATGATTTGTTGCTCACACGAGCATTATTTCAGTAAATGATTAAACCAGTATTTAATCATTCTTTCACCAACTGGTCCTCGAGAGACTTTGGTATTTTTTGCTCATTCGAGCATCTGGGCGTTATATGGTGAACCCGTCATCCCATGTAGCCGGTCCCGTGTTGATTTGCAATAAATCATCATTTCGGTAAAATTAGGGTTTTGAATCCAGAGCTCTACAGAAACGTGATTCTATGCAGATTCGAACACTCTGATAATTTTATGTTGATTCCATGATTGATATTCATATTTATTGTGCTCGACTCAGGAGTCGGTAACTTAAATTAACATTTAGAGCATTTTCACGCTGAATTCACAACACACCTACAATCTCAGATCACCATTGATCTCACGCATTTCTCAGCTTCCCTCCTACAGATCAACCCATCCTCTCTTGTGATCGAATTGACTCTGGAACGACCATTGTTCTTGGTTTAGGCCGGGGTCTTACAGATTGATCTCTCGAACTTAAAGCATTCCCTTCTTGCAGTGCATCTGTGTGAGGTTCAACATTTCGCTCGGTTCAAGGAGTCTCCACACGGTCGACTCTTCAATTCCGTAAAAACCAACAAATCGTTTTTCCCCACTCACACAAGTTCTCCCCCATGAGGTTGTCAAAAATATTATGGGTATAGACATAACCAACTCCAATGGCACCTCCGACACCTTGATCTGGCCTTTAACCAATAAGTAAGATTTAACGGTTAAGTCTGTTTATCAATATCTCCTCAAAGACCATGCTCATCCCACCAACTCCATAGCTACCATGAACCCTGTTTGGGGTCATATTTGGTCTCTCGATGTGCTACCGCACATCAAAGTCAATGTGTGTAAGGCCTACAATGATATCCTTCCTATCAACTCTACTAGGAATAGAATGGTCCAAGCAACAATATGCAGTCTTTGTACTTCTAAACCAGAAACTGAGTTACATTCTTTAATAAAATGTCCTTTCAGTAGAGCAGTTTGGATGGGAACACATTGTAGAATAGACAGCAACATAGGAAGCATCAAGCAGTGGATAGAAACTTAGATAAACAATAACAGAGGTAGCCCAGTTGGAAATGTAAAGTGGAATCAAATTTTTGCTCTTGTATCTTGGTACTTATGGAAGGCTAGGTGCAATAAGTGGTTCCAGAATATTACTCCCTCCCCTGCAGTAACTATTAGCCTCATCCATGATTATATCCAAACCTATCTTACTCATGACCTTCATACACCCTCAATAGAACCCCAAATCCAACCCAACTCACAAACTCCCAAGTTCACCTCCCGAAAAAAAGTCATGTTATGTTATGTTATTGCCAATGGCAGGTACATCTAATCAAGGCAATCGTGGTTATAGTCATTACGGATGAAGAAGGAACATTCAAAGGATAACATGCCTTCTACTGTGACGTCGGAATAATAGAAGAAAGCGTGACTTTGGGGGCTTTGGCAGCAATGAAGTGGCATCAACAGATCAAACACAGGATTTGCAACATTGAGATGGAAAACCGGAAGATAGTGAAGAAACTGAGGTCAAAGTGGAACCATCCTGCGCAACCATCAAATATAACTATGCTCGAGGACAATGTAGACTTATTTTGTTATTTTAGAATTTTTAATTGTAATTCCCTAAGCCATGATTGGCAGCAAAAACTGAAAGCAATTGCTTGTACTTATGATACATCCTCTAGAGATGATAGCGGCTCTTTATTTCCGGATTGTAGTACCTTCCGAAGGTACAAACCGAATCAGGCTCATCCCCTGAATGACTATTTTTCTCTAATATATTTTGTTCCAAGAAAAAAAACAAAAAAAAAAAACAACGAGTTATTCGTCAATACTGAAGAATTTTTGACAGACGTCAAATCCTTATGCTTTGCAATTATTGCAGAAAGCTCACGGTTGATCCGGATTTGTTCATCCAACTTCATTTGGAGAATAACAAGGGTTTTAGAACATTCCCTAAGATTGTGGTTTATTCCTGGTGAAGCGTTTATAGAGACTTTACTGTCCATCTAGTCAGATCGCCACAAACACAGACTTTTGAGGTCTTGAACGTGTTTGATTGCTCTGATACCAATTGAAAAAGCGGGGGTACAACAACCTCACCCAATATTTCGATTAGAAATTTGTATGGACTAACTCTAATATACTTTTAAGAGAATCAACTAGACAGTCAGACCCAATCTTAATAAAAAAGTATATCAAGGAGTTAATATCTCAATCTCTCGATTTGATCTTTACTCAAGCAAATGGAAATCTTCGAGTCTTTATCAAATACTAGAGATATAAACTTGGATGGTACCAAAGACTAATATCTAAGGATCAATCAATTTCCAATCAACAACCAAAGGTTGGATTTCGCAATTGATCGATACAACGCACAACCTGTGATATTTCAATTATATAACAAAATATAATGCGCAATAGAAATAACACAAACACCAGAAGTTTTGTTAACGAGGAAACTGCAAATGCTGAAAACCCCCCGGGACCTAGTCCAGATTGAACAACACACTGTATTAAGCCGCTACAGACACTAGCCTACTACAAACTAACTTCGGTCTGGACTATAGTTGAACCCTAATCAATCTCACACTGATTCAAGGTACAGTTGCGCTCCTTACGTCTCTGATCCCAGCCGGATACTACGCACTTGATTCCCTTAGCTGATCTCACCCACAACTAAGAGTTGCTACGAAAAAGATTTTAACAAATAAATCTGTATCACACAGAAAAGTCTACGATAATAGATAAATTTGTCTCCACAGATAAACCTCTGAGTTTTTGTTCCGCCTTTTGATAAATCAAGGTGAAAAGGAACTAATTGATAACCCGGACTTATATTCCCGAAGAACAACCTAGTATTATCAATCACCTTACAATAATCTAAATCGTATGGTAGAGAAACTAGATATTGTGGAATCACAAACGATGAGACGAAGATGTTTGTGATTTCTTTTTATCTTGCCCTATCGGAGATAAAATCTCAAGTCAATTGAACTCAATTGAAATCATACGATAGAAAATGGCAAGATTAGATCGCTCTACTACAAGAGAAGTAGTTTCGTCTGACTTCACAATCCCAATGAAGTCTTTCAGTCGTTAACCTACAGGGTCTCGAGAAGAAACCTAAGGTTAAAGGAGAATCGACTCTAGCAAAACCAAATAGTATCACACAAGAGGTGTGGGGATTTGATTTTCCAGTTGCTAGATGTCTCCTTTATATAGTTTTCAAATCAGGGTTTGCAATCCAAGTTACCTTGGTAACAAAGTGTGGATGGGGAAAAACGATTTGCTGGTTTTTACGGAATTGAAGAGTCGACCGTGTGGAGACTCCTTGTACCGAGCGAAATGTTGAACCTCAGACAGATGCACTTCAATAAGGGAGTGCTTTAAGTTCGAGAGATCAATATGTAATACCCCGGCCTAAACCAAGAACAATGGCCGTTCCAGAGTCAATTCGGTCACAAGAGAGGATGGGTTGATTTGTATGTATGAACTTTGATGAGAAATTGCTCGTTTTGGCGAATGTTGTTCGATTGTTCGAAAAACCTCTGTCCTTTCAATCAGGATTCAGGGACATTTTATAATGCCGGAGTTGAAAACATCATGATCCCATGCAGTGTGATAGTTGCTGGAATCAGAGAATGGGAAATGGGGAAATCATGTTAAAACCAATTACTCATCGTGCGGAGACTTGGTTAACTTTCTACCCACTACTTTGCTGACTATTCCAACTGATTGCACGACTTGCTCACATTATCATCGTGGGTGAACACACGTGCCGTAGACCGCCAGACCAAAACCCTAGTTAGTATCCCCCCATGTGACACGATTGAAATCTCGTGATCGTGGAGTTAGTTGCTGACTTTATGGGACGATGAGTCCATGTATTGCTGAGTTGAACATGATTAGCAAATGTTTTGAAACTCATGAATTTAATGTGTCTGCTGAGACGAGGTATCATCATAACCTAAGATGAGCAAAACTGTGTTGCTAAATTGTTGAATATTGAAAGTTGAACCAATATTCTTTGATTTGAGAAAATATTGCTAGTCTGAGCGAATATTGCTAATTGAGTAAATATTTCCGGTTCGAGCGAATATTGCTAGTTCGAGCAAATATTGCTAGTTCGAGCAAATATTGCTAGTTTGAACAAATATTGTTCTTTTGATGAATTGTTGGTAGCTGGAGCAAATAAAATGTTAATTTAAGTTACCGACTCCTGAGTCGAGCACAATAAATATGAATATCAATCATGGAATCAACATAAAATTATCAGAGTGTTTGAATCTGCACGGAATCACGTTTCTGCAGAGCTTTGGATTCAAAACCCTAATTTTACCGAAATGATGATTTATTGCAAATCAACACTGGACCGGCTACATGGGATGACGGGTTCACCATATAACACCCACATGCTCGAATGAGCAAAAATACCAAAGTTTCTTGAAGACCAGTTGGTGAAAGAATGATTAAATGTTGATTTAATCATTTACTGAAATAATGCTCGTGTGAGCAACAAATCATAAAACCTGATGTAGAAAATATGAGGGGCCGACCAAGATGTCATGAGATCGGCTCTTGATGGTCGTGGGACTAGTAGATGGTCGTTTGAGCGAACTTCCAATTGTTTGGAAAGAGCTCGAACCTAATATGAGCAACTGAGCAAATTAGGTTAAAATCATTAAAAGATGCGGGACTAACTGTTTGCAAGCCTCAGGGTCACCCTTGGTCGGTCAAGGGGATGTGCCTGTGTCACCATAGTGTCCGTGCTTCAGTCCTGAGAATTTTGATATTTTCTGATGCACGTTTGAGCAACATTTGGAGAAAATATGAAAAATCCATGGTTTTGCTGAAACTGGGAAAAATACATGAGATGATGAAAATAATAAATAAACAAGGAATCACAAGGTGTGAGACTGGCCACGCTAGGGCATGGCCGGCCGGCTGACATGCGGTCCCACATGCTTTTCCCAGTTTTATCTGATTTTATGTATTTTTCTCTGATTTAGGGGAAATTCCATGAAACTGGAGAGTTTGGCGAAATTAAGGAACTTCCATGAGATGAGAGACATAAATTAAAATATAAAATAGGGAATGGGAGTGTGGGACCGGCAATGTCCGTGGCATGGCCGGCCGGCCAATGTGCGCGGGTCCCTAGGCACTCTTCCCAATTTTATGTAATTTTGATGATTTTCATAAAATCAAAGGGATTTGTTGAAAACCAAGATATTTTTTTGAAATCAGGGAGTTTACATGAAACCTGGAAACAAAACACCAAATAATAATAAAATAATGGGCGTGTGGGACCGGCTAGGGCATGGCCGGCCGGCTAGAGCCCGGTCCCACAAGTTTTTTCCTAATTTTTTAATATTTTCCATGATTTTAGAGAAAATACATGAAATTAGGTAATTTTAGGGAAAATTCATAAAATCAAGGACGTGAGGTGTGGGATCGGCCACGGCCAAGGCATGACCGGCCGGCTGGCGGTCCCGCGACACCTTTCCCTAATTTTATTATTTTTTGATAAAATCATGTGATTTAGATAAAAGTACATGAAATTAGGTAATTTTCATGATTTTAGAGAAAATTAATAAAATCAATGAATTTTCATAATTTGAGAGAAATAATAAAATAATGGAGACGTGAGGTGTGGGACCGGCAACGTCTAAGGCATGGCTGGCTGGTGCTCGGTCCCGCGACACCTTTCCTTAATTTTATTATTTTTTAATAAAATCATGTGATTTAGATAATTTCATTGAAATAAAGGAAATTTTCTCAAACAAGAGGATTTTCATGAGATCGTGAAAATAGTAAAAATATGGTAAAATATAAAATTGGGCGCGGGACTAGTCACGGCATGACTGGCCGGCTGGTGAGCCTAGTCTCCTGGCGCTTTTGTTTAATATTTTATTATTATTATTTTCCCTTCCTATTTTGCATAGGTTCCTCGTTCGGTCACATTTTTGAAATGCTCGTTCGTGCATCTTCAAAATTCTGGTCTGTGCATTTTCTGCTAATTACACTTGCACCATTTTTGTCAGGGCTTATTCGATGCTCAGATGTCTGTTCCGTTGAATATTTATTACTAACCTGTGGAATTCTGCTGGGAAGGACCACATATTAAAGTAACGAAATATAACGAGGAATCGTAGAATATTGTTGAATATTCAGGCGATTAATTGACGACTCGTAGAATATTGCTGGATATTCAAACGATGGCTCGTAGAATATTGCTGGATATTCAGACGATTTAAGATAATTAATTGCTGGGTCTATACTAGAAGGGATTCCTGTCTAGGAGCATTAATTATCTGAGGGTTGAGCAATATGAACTTGCTGGAGTGTCATATTCCTCTTGCATAGTCGGTGAAAATCTGGTTACATCCCGAAGACGTTGTCGCTCTATACTAGCAGACATGTTGTCTAGGAGCCGCCCAATCTTTCGATTCTATACAGTATGAGATGTGTCGTGGCCTCAGCTGAGAGACTGCACATCTTCATCTTCTCTGAGAGACTTTCTCCATCAAAGGTGGCATGAGATTTCATGCATAGAGAGATGAGTCTCGATACTCATCCGATTGCTGGATCCGGAGTAATTACTGAAATTGCTCAGTATTCATGAGATGTGTCGTGGCCTCAGCCGGGAGACTACACATCTACACCTTCCCTGAGAGACTTTCTCGATCAGAGGTTTTATGGCATGAACTTTCATGCTTTATTGAGAGACATGAGCCTCAATACTCGTCCGATTTCCGGATCCAGAGTAATTACTAAAATTGCTCAGTATTCATGAGATGTGCCGTGGTCTCAGCTGAGAGACTACACATCCACACGTACTCTGGGAAACAACCTTCTCAGTCAGAGATTTTATGAGCTTTCACGCTTTAATGAGAGACGTGGGTCTCAATACTCATCCGATTTCCGGATCCGGAGTATATTTTTACAATTTTACCCTTTGTCGAAAATCCACCATCTACATTAAGTCCCCTGCTTAGTGAGGAACAATCATGTTCCTCGGTCAGCATTGAATGGTGATTTTCCAGGTACAGACAAAAATAAGTAATTGAACTTAGTCATAAGATAAGACATTACCGGATTTCGACTGAATGAGCAAACCATGGTTTGAGCAGAATCCCAGTGGCATAATAGAGCATCATCCAGTGAGCATAAATTGGTGTAGAACCGCTGATTCGATGGTGGAACCTTGGTCGATTTAGGATTCACGGGTCCGGGACCAAGAAAGGAAATCCGCGGACGTTCGTTCGTTAGTTTAAGAAATAAACAAGATAGACCTAAGTCTAATGATAAAATTTTGTCTATGAGCTTTCACGAAAAACAATTTTTTTTTTTTTTAAATATGTGAGATTTCAAAAAGTGGAATAAACTCTCGTTTCAAAGGTGAATGCTCGTACGAGAGAAAAGTGTTTTTTTTAATAGACTTGCGTCTGTTAGTAATAAAATTTTGTTTATGAGCTTTCATGAAATTTTCTATCTTCGAGCTTTCAGAAATCTTTGAAAATATACTCTCTCTTCAAAGACAGATGCTCGTGCGAGGGAGAAAAATATATAGACATCTTTTTCAAATTTACGTGAGTTTCACGTTAAACAATTATATATTTTGTAAAATCATGTTTTGATTTTGAACAACTGTTGAAAGTATACAATTATATATGATGAAATAGTGTCTGTATGTGAGTTTTCACAATTGTAAAATGGACGTCTGTCCAATTTTTGAAAAACCAGTGAATGTTAAAATTCACGTGGGTTGTTCACGGTTTGATGACTATCAAGTCATGATTTGAATAATGAATTTTTCTCGACTTTGCAGGTTTGAAGGAACGAGCAAATTTTCGAAATTTTGACGTTATAATCACTACAGCTAGTGAAATTGTAAATAGGTAAGAGTTGGATTTTACCGTTTCAGTGCATGCTTGTTGTTGGTATATCCATGACTCCGTGTATTTCGCCTCAGATAGTGGTGACTTCTGGTTAAAACCACCCTTCTGGATCTTCCGGCGATCACTCCAGAAATATCAAGTCGAACATGAAGAGCAGATGTTCATCCTGGGATGAATCAACCTTTCAGAGACGCTAGAAAGGTGGTACTTTGTATGTCTCTAGATCATCTGTGAGTCGTCCCTTATCAGCATAAGCACCGCCGACTTCAGCAAATGAGGCTATCGACTGAAGATGAAGTTAGGCTTTGTGTTGATAGTGTAGCTCCTGATTCAGATGTGGATGAACGAAGAATTTCTCCATAATTCGTCATCAGAAAATTCAGAAGTTAGGTCTTCATTTAAATTGTTGTAGAATCTTCGTTCGATGTTGGATTTTCGCGGTCTACCATGTATCCTCATGCTCAGGAAATTTCCAAACTTTAGAAAAGAAGCTTTTTGGGTTCCGAGCATGTTTAGGATCTGAAATTGACGAAACAGTAAACTTCCAGGAGACCTTCAGAAACTTTTCAGCTGGCATGTGGTCCAATGTTTTGGCCACAACTCTTCGCTCGTTTCTTCAATTACTGTGAATTTTGGATATATTGAAGAGGACATCCATACGAAGAGAATGGTGTACGACCCATCCACAAATTCTTCACCAATTGCTCCCAGCTCTTCAGTTTGTACAGGGAAGTGTAAAATCATCTCAGACGAGCTTGTTGTAAAACATTCATGTTGTGTCTTTAGACCATTCGCTTGTGTCTTGAACGGTTGGTGACGGATTTAATGTCATTGATTCCTTTGAGATAAGGACCCTTTGATTGATACATGATCATGGTGCTTGCAGCGCCATCTTGCTTCTGTCAGTCGTAGAAACATCCCTTCTGAAACCCTGGTCACGAGACCGTAGCTGAGGTTACTCTCGAGACGAGATGATGTAATGATCATGGTTTCATGTCCCGGTGGTAGAATTTATTTTATGATGAATGATTAGCACATGAGAGTCTGGTGTCACGAGTCTTGGACTGTGAAACTGATCGTCATGATCAGTGGACCGTCAGTCCCCAGTATTTTGTTAAATCTCTCCTTTTCCTTTTCTCTTCTTCTGGCAAGACTTGGATAGAGGACCCAGGTAGAAAAATTGATGTAAAGACCTAGGTGGTCGAAGTTGGAGGTACCTTGATGAAGGACTTAGCGAAAAGACCTGGTGGACACCGATCGACTGTGGAAGTTATGAATCCCGTCTAAGAATTGCTGCCTACATGTTGTACGCTCTGGAAGCTGTAGGAACCTCATACGACGTCGGAATTTGATGATTGACCCCAACTTTTGAAGATAAGAGACTGAGTTATCTAATGAGACAAGAATCACTCAGTTTGGAGTTGTAGAGGTCATCCAACTAAGCGTGTACATTTGTAATTTGTAATCCCGTACAAATTTCTCAGATTTCGTAGACCTGACGGTAAAGACCATATCTTTCAGCTCGTATGTCCTACTAATGCGCCCTTTTGGTATGTTGTAGAAGAGACATCGAAGAACATCTTTCGTTGAGGAAGCATTGTCCCATTCCTCACCCATTGGTACGTTTTCGCAAACCCATGGACTGGAGTGTGTTGTATCTCATTTGTAGAGGTGATGAGAACATCTTATAGAAGACTTTGGATTATGCCCACCGGTCGTGCCGTCTTTGGGAAGACTTTCATGTGAGCATGTTATCCGGTCTGCACATCTTGATATGAATCATTGGTTCTTAGAGAATTCCGCTTTATGTGTAACACTTCAGAAAATGATTAGTTGATGAAGCCCTGAGGATGTTGCTCCTGAGACCGTTGTTGGTGCTGAAACCATGAATGATTACACTCCAGAGGTCCTTGTCGATGCTGATATCATGGATGGTGTTCCTCTAGAGATTATTGTTAATGCTGATACCATGGTTGAAGTTGCTCCAAAGACCGAAAAGGCTAGAATCATGATTATAGATATAATCTTTGCTCCTTCATCCAGTGAGCCTTTTACATTCACGAACTAGTTGACAAGTTGAGCGTCCGTAAGATGAAGGTGTACTGAGAGTTCAACCTGAATGCTTCTGAAAGCATAAATTTACCATGAACTGGCTTTGTCAGTGAGTCAACATCGTTACAGTAGATAGCATCAACAGTTTTCATACTGGATGTGATTGGTGAAGAGAGAAAGTTCCTCAATCATGCAGGGGATTGTGATGTAGAGAAATCCCGTTGATGAAGTTTCACGGAATCACCTCAGGTTGCCCAGTGTATATTGAAGGTGTTAGTGCCATCCATGCATGAATGATGTTGCATATGCTTCAAAAGTCTTATCATGGGATAATGAAGACTTATCGATTGTAGTTTAGTTACACTTTGATCGTGCTGGTGTTGAATCAATGTGTCACCGTCGAGATATTTGTGCTGAAGTTGTACTATTTGATTGGGATTACAATTTGATGGCCTTTTAGATGCTTGAGAATTGAAGCGTATATTCCTTAAGCATTGAATGTCTTAGGGGTTTGATAATCTCGGCCCTGGAGTATCTTCTGTTGATTCAGCATCCCTTTCGTTGCAGTAGTGGGATTCGACACTTGTGCAGACATCAGAGCTTTCTGATTTTGTGGAACACATGGACTTGCAGGAGAAACGCCCAAAGTGTTATTTGCCATGCTTGGACGTCAGTAATAAATGTTTCAATGCTTGATTCGGAGAAACGTCAGATTCAACCACTTGATAAAATACTAATGCGGTGAAGCTACCATTCATAACGTCTTGTAGAGTTGCTAGCATAATTAAGTCCCCATGCTAGGATAACATGTGGGGAAATAAATGACATCGACATAGAATGAGACTTGCCTGAGTGCGTAACCTCTTGATGAATGTCTATGCATCTTTTGCAGGTTCTTGCTTCAATCCCGCCAAAGTTCGAAATTCCTCCAAGTGCTCCGATGATGGAATTTCCGTCAAATCTTCTGTATCTTTGGAGAGATGTGAAACCAAAGGAGATTTGTAAGTACATGTCATATCCTGGATCTTCGTGAAACTTGGTTTCTGTGCAACCAAAGGCGCTTTGTAAGTATCCATCTTTTCAGCGTGGATCCACGCTCGTCTGAAGGACATGTCATTTCCTGATTATGTGAAACTTGGTTTCTGTCCAGGTTGAACTTATGTTTACTTTGAGAATGATGTAGCCATAAGTATTTCCGAGCGCTCCTTCAAGGTCTCTGATTGAGATGGAGCATGAGTATTTTCTTGTCGAGCATGTGGATCCGATGGTTTTCAGTGGAATGTTGTTGATGGCGGTGTCAACGTTCTTCCAAATTTGTTTCTTCTGAAATTGACTGTGGTAAGCAGTCCCCAGTCGTATATCTCTTGGTATGTGGATGGAGGCTCAAGAATTATTTTCAGAATGGACTTCTTGACACGATGTGGTTCAGTACTGTGAACATGTCTCTCCTTTGTGCCTTCGACAGATAAAAAAATTCAAGTTCGACCAAGGATTGAACTGCCTCTTTGATAGGTTGTTCAGAGAGTGTAAAGATTATGACCGGGAGAGGATTCTTGTGTACTCCTTCAGTCCCCAGTTGAAGCTATTGTGGATCAACCTTCTCTTTGAAAATGTGCTTAAAAACTCCGCAGTAGTTTGTGGAATGATTGACGAACCTGTGGAAGTCACCTCTTTAATGGAAAAAGGAAAGTCAGGTGCTTCTTGATCACGAACTCTTGTGCATTGGTCAGAGGCTTGTGCATCTTGCTTATCCTTCCTTTGTGCTTTTGAAGGAGCTGAGGTATGTTTACACGACGGTTTGGCTTTCTGTTTGCTCCCTTCTGCAACAGTGTTTATGGAAGGATGGAGGTTTTACTGCTTCTTGATCAGGCGTCTGCTTCCTCGAGTGTCTCATGATTCTTCAATCTTTGTAGATTTTGATCTTTCCAATAGAGCAGGTGTAGTGGTTTCCGATCTCTTCGCGGCTTCGTGAAGCTCTGAGAAAGTTTGGAATCGAAGATTCTCCAGTAGAGATCTGTAAATTGGGAGCATTCCGTTGATACACAAATCTACCAGCTGCTGCTCTGTGACATTTGGGTCATACAGTCCAGGGCCTGGACTTTGAATCTATTCACATAATCATTGGGATTCTCACTGACCCTTTGGAACATTCTTCCAAGATCAGAGAGAGTAACTTGCTCTGACACGAAAAAGTACTTCTTGTAGAAGGCGTTGATCATTTCTCCCCAATTGTTGATAGTCCACGATGCGATGTTGTTGTACCAGGTGTATGCTCTGCCTTTCAAGGATTTTGAAAACTCCTTGAGACGAACAACATGGTTATGTTCATGCTCTCCCAAGGCTTCGAGGAAACGAGAGACATGTTCTCGAGCATTGCCAGTTCCGTCATACAGAGTAAAAGTTGGGAAAATGTAACCTTTAGGAAGAGGAATCAACTGTGTGGCAGCAGGATAGGAGGTTGGTGACGATGGACGTGTGATGTACTACCCTTTACACGGTTCTATAGGAGACGCTCCAAGTCTTCTCGAGTAATGAAATTTGACGGCTCTTTCGCTGATGAATCGCCTGCAGCTTTGCCGACTTCGTCATCATTTACTGTATGAATTGGAATCACCTCAGGATCAGCGTCTGAGGATTTCTCTTTCTATTTTCCCTTTTCTTGAGTCTTCTCTGTCATCTTATCAGTAAGAGTTTTGAGATAATTACACAGCTCCTTCTGTGTAGCATCCATGTCAGTCTGATTCTTTGCGAGAGTCTCCAGCACTTTGATAAGATCAGCAATGGTAGGTGGTGGATTTCCTCTGACTTCTTCAAGGTGTCGACCGAACAGGGGATGACCTTCAGCGTGAGGAGGAGTAATTTCACCACCATCAGTGTTGGAAGCCGGAATCGTTTCTGGGATATTCTGATTGTTATTGTTGTTGTTGCTAGTACTACCGTCGTTTGTGTTGGAACCTGTAACTAACCCAGACCTAAGACCAGCCATCTTGTGAAATCGTGAGATTGCAACCGAGAGATTAATCTCCCACTGTGGTCGCCAATCTGTGGATGGGGAAAAACGATTTGCTGGTTTTTACGGAATTGAAGAGTCGACCGTGTGGAGACTCCTTGAACCGAGTGAAATGTTGAACCTCAAACAGATGCACTGCAAGAAGGGAGTGATTTAAGTTCGAGAGATCAATCTGTAAGACCCCGGCCTAAACCAAGAACAATGGTCGTTCCAGAGTCAATTCGGTCACAAGAGAGGATGGGTTGTGTAGATGGGAAAAAACGATTTGCTGGTTTCTAAGGAATTGAGGAGACAACCGTACGAAGGAGACTCCTCGAACCGAGCAAAATGTTAAACCTCACACAGATGCACCACTGCAAAGGGGGTGCTTTAGATTCTAGAGATCAATCTGTAGTACTCCGGCCTAAATCAAGACAATGACCGTTCCAGAGTAAATTCGGCCGCAAGAGAGGATGGGTTGATCTGTAGGAGGGAAGCTGAGAAATGCGTGGGATCAATGGTGATCTGAGATTGTAGGTGTGTTGTGAATTCCTTCAACTGATTGCACGACTTGCTCACATTCCATCGTGTGTTTGAACACACGTGTCGTAGACCGCCAGACCAAAACCCTAAGTGATATCCCCCCAAGTGACACGATTGACGTCTCGTGGTTTGTTAGTCAATTGATGACTTCGTGGTTTGATGGGACGATGAGTCCATATAGTTGCTGAGTTGAACATGATGTTCTGAAACTCATGAATTGAACATGTCATGAGACAGAGGTATAGTTCTTACGATGAAGTGAGCAAGTATTGCTCATTCGATGGATCGTTGAATATTGATTGTTTAACCAATATTCCTTGGTTTGAGCAAATATTTATCATCTGAGCAAGTGTTGCTCATGTGATGAATTGTTGAATATTTGATCGTTTGAGCATGTGTTGCTCATCTGATGGCTTATTGGCAGCGTACCAAAAATATTAATTAGAACATTGGTGTAGAACCGAGCATAATTAATAAAATTAATGACCATGAGGCCGTCGTAAAATTATTAAGGTTGGAATCTGGAATGATGATCCTTGGATTCAGAAACCCTAATTTGATCAATTGATGATCAATTCATGGTTCGTCAGAAGTTTAACCATGGGACGAAGGAGGGAGTGACTACATGGACCATGGATCAAACATGTAGTGTCCATATTCTCACGTGAGCAAATACGAAGAACTCCTGAAGAGTTGACGATTTTTTGGTGGAAGAATGATTAAATGCTGGTTTAATCATTTATCAAAATACTCGTCTGAGTCTTAGGTGAGAAAACCTAACTAATTATGACGAGGCGAGGGACCGACCATCGAGTCATGAAACCGGCCATGGGTTGTCACGTGACCGCCTGAAGATCACTTCATGAAAATCCAAATTGTTTGGAAGAGTTTTGGACCTAATACGAGCAATTGTGCAAATTAGGTCAAAACTGTGAAAATTGATGGGACCGGCTTCCGTGAGCCAAAGAGCCAATCTTGGCCGGTCAAGATAGCGTGCTCGTGTCCCCAATGCGTCCTCGTCTCAGTGTTGAGAATTTTGATATTTTCTGACGTGCAATTGAGCATCCATTCAAGAAAATATGCCAAAATTAGGGTTTCGAAGAAACTGAGGAAAACATGAGATGATGAAAAATAATTATAAAACAAGGAATGAGGAGGCGTGGGACCGCCGTGGTCAAGGCATGGTCGGCCGGTCATGACCACGGTCCCGTGGTGCCTTTTCCTTAATTTTATAATATTTTGATGATTTTATGAAAAATTCATGAATTTTGAGAAATTTGATGAATTTAGGGAGTTTCCATGAATTGAAGGAGTTTTCATGAGTTCATGGAAGTAAAATATTAAAATAATAAAAACACGGGAGTGTGGGACCATGGAGGCATGGCCGGCCGGCTATGGACCGGTCCCACGAGTTTTTCATAATTTTTTTAATATTTTTTAGGTATTTTTGATGATTTGAGGGAATTTTTCCTAATTTGAGAGAAATACCATAAAATCAAGGAATTTGATGAATTCAAGAAAAAATAGAATAAATAATAATACAATAATAAATCAAAGGGCGTGTGGGACCGACTAGGGCATGGCCGGTCGGCTAGTGGCCCGGTCCCACAAGTTTTCATAATTTTATTTTATTTATTATTATATGATGATTTGTGCGAAATACCATGAAATCTAGGAGTTTTTTCATGAAATTAGAGAAATAATAATAATAATAAAATAATAAGGAACCGTGGGGTGTGGGGACGGTTGGGACCAAGGCATGGCCGGTTGGCCAATGGTCACGCCCCACACTCCTTTCTTTAATTTTATATTATTTTTTATGGATTTATGGAAGTACCATGAAACCGAGGAGTTTCCTCGAGACGAAGGAGATTTGATAAAATGAGAGAATTTTCATCAAATCATGGAAAATAATAAAAATGCATTAAAAATATAAAACTGGCGTGGGCTTGACCACGACACGGTCGGTCGGTCGTGTGTCCGTGCTCCAAGCACCCTGGTCAATATTTTTAATTATTTATTATTTTCTCCCAGTTTGTCTCTTAGTACAGGGAAGAGTTCAATTTCTTCAGACGGACTCATCGTAAAATGTGTTTTCATGACTTTCATGTTATTTTCTCGTGCCTTGAATGTAGTATGATGAAATTTGATGATATTGCCTTGTGGGTATACTGTGTTTCATAATCTCCTTTGGCTTCGTGACTCTAACCTCATGTAATCTTCGTATTAGGTGCTAAATACCGAAGTTGAGGATACTTGAGCCAATGATGATAACTCTAACCATTCCGAAGTCATTGATGAAGAGACATCCATCCCTGCACTTCGAGGCCATGAGAAGGTCGCTTCTGATGTTATGGAAAACCAGATGGTTGTTGCCTCAGTGATAGAAGAAACTGAGATAGCAGCGAAGAATACCGAAGGAACTGTTGCTTTGGTCGTGGAAGCCGCTCCAGTGACTGAGAACCGTATAATAGTGTATGAATATCCAACTGCAGGGGTTTCTTTCGATACTCCCTTTAACACTTCACTCTCGTATCATGAACTGGTCGGTGGATTCAGCGTTCCCATTGGATATGCACGCTTGTAAGAGACGATATGGAAGAAGTTTGGCCACATGATCGTTGACAGGAAACCTGGGCGTGGTTATGCTTTAACCATGCAAGTAGGAGTTATCTTGCGTGTCATGAGTGATATGCATACGAGACCCAGGAATACCATGACTCCAGATATACTCTTTGATTAGGAGTTTAACTTGGAGAATTCAGAAAGACTTGGCCTCAACGTGAAATGGCTTCATAAGCAAATAAACGTTATCAAGGATTCATGTGAGAAGAACATACCCTTTCCCAATGATGCTGTGAAGGAGAAGGAGGACAAGATTTCCAAGCTGACCGAGGAGTTGAACAAGGAGAGTACGACTTTGCAAATATTGAAGGATGCTGATGAGCGAAAGCCTTTTCTTGCTGATCTCTTGAACTTCTGAACTTCTGAGAGATGTGAGGTTTATACTTGGGTTTTGATATTTAGATGGTTTTGGATTGACTGATGGTTAAGGATTTTCTTGTAGATTTGATAGAGAT